>NW_006400217.1:622051-638004 GCF_000299155.1 Elephantulus edwardii | reverse complement strand
TGCAATCACTTGTTATGCATCAGAGAGTTGGACAATGACTAGTGAGGACAGAAGGAGAATTGATGCCTTTGAGCTGTGGTGCTGGAGAAGAGTGTTGAATGTACCATGGACTGCCAAGAAAACAAAGAGATACATCCTGGAGAGGATGAAACCAAGCAACTCCTTGGAAGCAAGGATTCTGGGACTTCATCTGACATACTTTGGGCATGTTGCAAGGAGGGAGAGGTCCTTGGAGAGGGACATCCTGCTTGGGAGGGTGGAGGGATGGTGCAAGAGGGGAAGACCCTCTATAGATGGATTGATTCAGTGACTGGCGTAAATGGAATGGGAATGTCAGAGGCAGTGCGATTGGCACAGGACAGAGCAGGGTTTAAGGCTGTTGTACATAGGGTCGTTATGAGTCGCAAATGACTCAACGGCACATAACAACAACAACAACAATGTAGATAACAAAAACCATAGCTTATAAATAATAGGAGGTTTGGGGGTATTAAGATTAAAGAAAAAAATTCAGTTCTTTTTTTTCATTATTTTTTTCTTAATTTTATTATTTTCGTGTGTGTGTACCGTCAAATCAGATCTGACTGGTACAGGAGGAGATTGTCCCTCCTTTCTCGGCAGAGCATCTGGTGGATTCGAACCGTGCGCCTCTGGGATTGCAGTACAGCTTCTTGCCACTAGGACACCAGAGCTCCCCTAGAAAAAAATTAAAATGGGACAATAAATGCAACTCTTCTAGTGTTTTAAAGGCCAAACTACTGTGGGAAGAGAACAAGGAGGCCTTTCCTGGCATTCTGGCTCCACAGCATCTGCCCCAGGTCTGAAAAGGCGATGTTCTTGTTTCCTCAGTGATATCTAGGGAGCTGGTTTCCATCCCTTAGCCAGCTTGCCTGTGCGGGTTCCAACACATTTTTCTGCCGTTCTCTGCAATTTGCACCTATGAGATAAAGGAGATAAAGTGACAAAGATTTAAAAAGAAAAAATAAGGGGGAAGCTCTTCTCTTGTCCTTGCCTTCTGCAGGTTACTGACCACTTGGAGTATCACTTTAACATTGAGATGAGGAGAACCAAGTGTAAAAAGACAGAAACCATCAACTGTGAATTTCAAGAAAGAGAACTTTACAAGGTACTAGCAAAAGCATATCAACTTTTTTTTTTTTTAGGTGACTGTAGTTTTAAGATGTTAGGTGCCTTCAGGTTGACTACAACTCATAGTGACCCTCTGAGCAACAGATCTGAAACCTTGCACTATACTGCTCTATCTTCATGATTGATGCTTGACGTCTTTTTGCAGTTACTGTCTCAATCACCTTTTTATGTGTCTTCCTCTATTTCTCTGACTCTCCACCTTTTACAGCATGTTGTATTTTCCCAAAGAGAGGTCCTTCCTGGCAACACACCCAAAATAGGTGAGATGACATTTTATCATTTGTGCCTTTAAAGAGCACCCTGGTTGTACTTCCTCCAAGACAGACTTGTTTCTTTGGCATATCCTGTATTCTTCAGTATCATAATTTAAAGACATAGATTCTTCCTTTTTCCTCTTTGTCCATTAACTTTCAGATGCATAGGAAGTAAATTAAGAGTATGGCTTAATCAAGCACACCTTAGTTTTCCAACTGACATCCTTGCTCTTTAGCACTTTGGGGAGGTTCTTGACAGCAGATTTTATCAATGCATCACGTCTTTTTATATCTTGACTGCTGTTAACATGGGTGTTGATTGTGGATCCAAGTAAAAAAAAAAGTCCTTAACAATGCCAATCTTTTCTCCATCTGTCATTATGTAGTGGTAAGGATTTTTGTTTTCTTGAAATTAAAATATAGTCCATGTGGGAGGTTAAAATCTTTGATCATCTGCTGAAAATGCCTCAAGTCCTTTTCACTTTCTGCTAGGAAAGTTGTGTCATCTGCGTAACACAGGCTGATGAGTCTTTCTCTTATCCTAATGCCACATTTTTCTTCATAAGGTAAAGATTCTGAAATTATTTTCTCATCATATGTATTGAATAAGTATTGAGAAAGTATACAACCCTGGTGCACATTTTTCCTGATTTTAAATCGTGCAGTGTTCTTTTGTTCTGTTCAGATAACAGCTTCTTGGTCTATACATAAGTTTTGCATAAGCGTAATTAAGTGTTCCGCAATTCCCCTTCTTCTCAATCTTAGCCATAACCAAAGACCTTTGCTTAGTCAATAAAACACAAATAAACATCTTTCTAAAATTTTCTACTTTCAGCCAAGATCTATCTGACGTCAGCAGTGATATCTCTGGTGTCACTGCCTCTTCTGAATCCTGCTTGAATTTCTGGCAGTTCCCAGAGAATGCATTGGTCCAGCCTTTTAAAATAATCCTCAATAAGATTTTACTTGAATTTATTAATTCAAATTATATTATTTCATAATTTTCAGAGTCAGTTGGATTTCTTTTTGGGCAATGAAAACAAATACGGATCTATTCCAGCCAGGTAGTTGTCTTTCAAATTTCTTAGTAAAGACTAGCGAGCCCAAAAAGAAAAAACAAAGGGTTATAACAAAATGTGCAAAGTGCTGGAGTTAGAAAATAAAAAGGACTTTGAATTTCTCAAGCTGAACCAACTTCAAGAACAAATTCAAGCCTCAGGTTGTAATAATGAAGTATTTTATGGACAAAATGTTTATTTATGTACATTGTGTTTTATACAACCATTCATGTATGTTCTTTTGTATATATACATTATATTTTATGCAATCATTCATCTACAGTGTGTTGCTTTCATGTACGTTGTGTTTCATTCAATCATTTATATATATTATATGTTATATAATTAATTACTATTGCTCTATGCTCATTATCTGTGTTCAATGTCAATCTCTTCAAGTCCCCATTGTCATCTTTCCTATTCTTTCAGCTTCTGTTGGCCCCCTAACCTCTGCTGGCCTAGTGATTTTCCCACTTCCCCTTTTTATTCACCCTTCCTTTTTCCTTCCCTTGCCCCTTTCGAACATTTATACATATTTTGCTCAATTATCTTATATTATTATCCACTATTGTTTTCAGAATAGTGGTCTTATGCAATTATATGCCTGAGGTTATTTCACTCAGCATAATGTTTCCTAGACTCTCCCATGTTATACAATATTTGACAAAATTGTTGTTGTTCATTAGTGCTGCATAATATTTCATTGTGTGAATGTATCAAAATTTCTCAGTCCATCGTTTGTGGATGGACATTTGGGCTGTTTCCAGTTTCTTGCTGTTGTAAATGATGTTGCTATGAACACCGGTGTACAAATCTCTATTTGTGTCTCAGTTCTAATTCCTTGAGATATGTTCCTAGCAGTAGAATAGCTGGATCATATGGGATTTCTGAGGGACTTCTGGTGGCCTAGAGGCAAGAAGTGCTGCATTCCTGAAGGCATGCAGTTTGAATCCACCAGATGTTCTGCAAGATAAAAATGGACAATCTCCTCCTGTACAATTAACTGCCTCTGAAAACATGGGTCAATCATGGGTTGGTTCCAACTCAACAATACATAGCAACAACAACATGAGATTTCAATGTTCACCTTTTTGAGGAAACATCAAAACACTTTCCACAGTGGTTGTACCATTTTACAATCTCACCAGCAGTGCATGAGTTCCAATCTCTCTGCATTCTCTGCAACATTCATTGTCTCCCGCACTGTTAAATTTTGCTATTGCTGCTGAGGTGAGATGATATCTCATTGTTCTTTTAATTTGCATCTCTCTGATTGCTAATGATTTTGAACAGTTTTTCAAGTGTTCGTTAGCCATCTGAATGTCCTCTTTTGTAAAGAGACTTTTCATATCTTTTGTATGGGCAAAATCTTGAATGGGTGAAAGAATGAAGGAATTAGGAAAGATCCAGTGGGGATCTGAAAAGATGAAGTAATAGTGGGCATGGATCAGTGGTAAATAATTTTATAAGACACATGTTTGGGAATGACTAATCAAAACACAATGGGAATAAAGAAATGTATGAAGCACAATATATATGAATGAAAGACAATGTATAAAAATTTTGTATGCAAACCAATATAAAAGAATTTTTAAAAAAGATAATGGAATGAATACACAGTCTTTGTACCAAAAATAATTCTTTAACATGGAAAGAAACGTTTCAGGAAGTAACATATGATCAAGAACCAATGGTAATGAAGGAAGAAGTACAAACAGTATTGAAGGTACTGTCAAAAAAACAAGGCCCCCAGAATTGATGGAATACTAATTGACCTGTTTTAATACATAGATGCTTCCTTGCTGTGCTCACTAGTCTAACTTGTACTATAGCATTATTTGAATGTTGTTCAAGCTTCACTTCAAAGAAATTCCATTCCTGAAGAGAGAAAGTAAAGGTGACTATTAAGTCTGTAACTGTTGGAAGAACTTTGAGGAAGAAAGACCTGGAGGAGAAATTGAAGTGATTGAGTTGCAGTAGGACAGTAGGACTTGTGTGCCCAACTGAATATCTGAATATCAGCATTCTAGGACAGAGAAGTGTAAGTTCTTGCTCTTTGTTCCTTCCATGTAAAAATATTGGGAGGAAGATCTGAAGATGAGAAAATCATCCAGAAATCATTCAATTGCTTGTGACAGGAAGGAGGTAAACTCATTTGTTTGTGATCTACTGAGGAACTCCACCCACCCACCTACTCACTGCAGCCCAGTGCTCTGTCTGTCTGTCTGCTTCATTCTCACCCCAAGTGTAAACACTTAGAAGCTTTGAGGGGCGCTTGCCAGATCCTAATATCCACCAGGACCACTTCAGTGTGCATACTAAGGTAGCAGAGTTTTTGAAGGTCTAGCACGATAGCAGCCCTGAAAGTCACTTTATGTGTCTTCATTTGGTTTATGTGTGTGTTACCCTGGTGCTAACAGCCTTAGTGCTCCTAATGCACCTTGTCCATCCCTATACTTTCTTAAAAATTGACATGGTAGACATTTTTGGTATTTCATTATCTTTAAAAAAATAATTTAAGATCATAGTGAAGTGAAAGTAATTTTTTGTCTTGTGGTTGAATTGATGGAATTAGCTTTGTTTGTTATCTTAAGTTGTTGTTGCTGTTGTTATGTACCATCGAGTTGCTTGCAAATCATAGCAACCCTATGTACAAGAGCCCTAAATGCTGCTCAATCCTGTACCAACCTCACTATCTCTGACACATTCATTCCCACCCACCACCCCATCACAGAATTGATCCGTCTCATCGAGGTCCTCTCCTGTGCTGTCCCTCCACTCTCCCAAACATGATGTCCCTTTCTAAAGACCAGTCTCTCCTTGCAATGTGCCCAAAGTTTATCAGACAAAGCTTCAGAATCCTTGACTCCAAGTAGCATTCACCTTCTCCAGGACAAACCTGTTTGTTCTCCTAGCAGTTCATGGTATAGTCAACACTCTTCTCCAGCATCACAGCTCAAAGGCAACAATTATCTTTCTATCATCCCTAGTCACTGTCCAACTCTCCAAGGCATAGCACGTAATTGCAAAGACTATAGCCTGGATCAGGAGCACCTTAGTCTCCAGCTTGATGTCGTTGCTCTCCAGTGCTCTGGAGAGATCCTTCACAGCTGACATTTCCAGTGCAATTCATCTCTTGATTTCCTGGCTGCTGGTACTAAGAGTGTTGACTGTGGAACCAGAGAATTTTAAATATTTAAGCTTTCCACCCAACTTCAGCAGTATCAAATGAATATCAGAAAAATAAAAAGAGAGGTAAACATTTCAGAGTCAATTAATGATAACACCAGGAAGTTTTAATGTAAAGAGTGTCTAAGGTATTGATTTTCTAATTATGTGAGAATGCAGTAAAGAAAGGAAATATTGGCAATGGATATAGAAAAGAGAAACTGCAATGGAAGAATGGTGGAAAGAAGGAAAGGGAAAGGAAGAGAGAAGGGGGAAGAGAAGAGAGGAAACTATAGGAAAGATGGTTGAATTTTTGAAAGCCACAAGAATAAATGATGGATAAATGGATGAATTTTTGACAGAAAGAATGCGTGAATAAATGGATGATGGATAGAGAGTTCAATATTTGAAAAGACTAATAAATGATGTATCCAGAAGAGGCAAAGAGAAGAAATTTGGGGGGAAAGTAAAAAACACATGAGTAAAGATAAATAGAGAAAAGAAATCAGCAGTTTCTGTGAATATATACTGAGCAGATACTTTATTTCTACTCTCCAGATATATCCATAAACAGACATTTTCTAGGCTGATCCCACAAATTTGACTATCAAATTATTTAAATCAAATCAGATCTGACCAGTGAATGAAGAGGTGCTGGTGTAATTTTGTCTTGCATCCTCTTCTTTCACCTTCACATGGACCTTGTTTTCTCTTAAATACTGAATTTATTGTGTGTTTTTGTTTTTGTTTTTGTCTTTTAGCAAATCAAGTGCTACTTTTCAGTATTTGCCATTCCTTGGTTTGAAAAATATAAAATTTTGAGCAAAAACTGCACCAATGCCTAGAAGTCCTGAAGCACACTCATGAAGCCACAGTGTGTGAGAAGGTCCTGCAATGAAGAAACCACATAAAGTATAATAAATGTCCTTGACCTGTTCTTATAATGTTTCTCATAGTTTTGATTCCATCCCTTTTAAAGAGAAGGTTCTCTGGACCAGGGACATTTGGAGACCAAATGAAGTTAAATAAGTAGTCCTTGAGCTTAGAATCTACAAATGTATGCTAGAATTTAAGACCCATCATAATATAATTTACTTTGCTGTTATTGTTATGTGCTGTTGAGTCGCTTGTGACTCATAGTAACCCTATGTACAACAGATCTGAAACCTACTCTATCATGTGCCAACCTCATTGTCTCTGACACAGCTACCCTCATTACTCCAATCACTGAATCAATCCATCTTATTGATAGTCTTCTCCACTTGCACTGTCCTTCCACCCTTCTAAGCATGATGTCCCTCTCTAAGGACTGGTCCCTTCTTGCAACATGTCCGGAGTATTTCAGATGAAGCTTTAGAATCCTTGCCTCCAAGGAGCAGCCTGATTTCACCCTGTCTAGGACAAACCTGTTTGTTTTCCTAGCAGCCCATGGTATATTCAATACTCTTCTCTAGTACCACAATTCAAAGCTATCAATTAATTCTCCTTTTATCATCCCTAGTCATTGTCCAGATTTCTGAGGCATAGTAAGTAATTGTGAAGACCATGGCCTACATCAAGCACACCTTAGTCTCCAGATTAACATCGCTGCTTTTCAGTATTATGGAGATGTTCCTGACAGCACACTCCCAATGCAATTCACCTTTTGGTTTCCTGGACTCTGATACTAAAAAGACTGATTGTGGAGCAAAGCAAACTGTAGCTGTCAACAATCTCAGTCTTTTCACTATCTATCATGATGCTGCCAATCAGCCCAGTGGCAAGAATTTTTGTTTTCTTGATGTTGATCTTCAATCCATATTGAAGGCTGCAATCCTTGACCTTCTGTAGCAAGCACATCAGGTCATCCTCAGTTTCAACAAGCAGGGTTGTGTCATCTGCATCACGCAGCCTGTTGATGAGTCTTCTTTCAATCCTGATGACACAGTCCTCTTCAGCCCAACCTCATGAATAATCTTAGATTTTAAAATAATATGGTAGAGAGGAGAAGGAGAGTTTGAAAAGAAAAGTAAAATATCTAAATAGCCAAGAAATATTTGTGAGTATGATTCATAGTGCATCTCTGAGAGGGACCCAGGAAAGATTGCCCCTTCCTTGATTAAAGTCTGGAATGAGAAAAAAATACAATAACAATTTACGAGGTATTTTATTGTTAATGAAGACAAGCCTAAGAGAAGTGATATATGTTTCCAGGCAAGTGTGCTTTATAGTTTCAAACTCAAGAATCAGACTTATATGCTAGAAATATTGGAATAGAAGTCTCTGCACCAAGCAATTTCTGATAAAAGCATAGGAAAATATGTAGGAAGGTGGAGAATCTCAGCTACGATGGAAGTCTGTTCACTCCAACTATACTGATCAGATTTAAGCTCTTCAGGAGAAAAATGATTGAGGATGGAGTGAGACTGGAAATGCTATACTAAAGGGACTCCTACAGCATGAATAGTGGAGAATAACCACCCCACATCTCAAGAGCTTGACTTAAATGCTTAACAATATCAGTCCATGTGCCTATTACTTCTACAGTGTCTCAAGGTGACCAGCAGCAGCTAACTGGCTGCTATAACATCTATGCTCCTTCACATACAGTCGAAGAGAAGATCTTGTCTCCAATAGCTCATGCAAAAATCTTAGGGTTTTTTACACAACACTTGTGTGGGCACACACACATGCGTTCACACATACACATACACACACATCTACATGCATATACATATGCGTACCAAGCACACCCACTTACACATACGTACACCTAAGAATGAGTTGGAGTGTTTGTCCAATGACTCCAGTTATTTGTTGAGGAAAAAGATGGCTTTGCCTTAGGTATCACCAAGGACAGAGCAAGCAGCCAGAGGACACAAGTGTGTCACTTAAAAGTAAGTTTGCTCATATCCTGTGCCCATTTTTCAACTGGGTTATTTAACTTTATCTTGTTGTGGTGCTCAAGTATTTTATAAATTCTAAATATAAGTCCCTTGTCTGACATGTCATTAACAAGTATTTTTCCCCAATCTGTGGCTTCCCTTTTTACCCTGTTGGATGTGCATGAGGATTTGATTCTTAGAAGGTCCCATTCATCTATTTTGTCCTCTTCTGGTTGTGAATTTTCTAAGATGCTTGGAAGACTTTTTATGTTGTGAATTATGACTTCTAGAGTTCTTCCAAGCTTTTCTTTAGTGAAGTTTATAGTCCTTGGTTTAAGTCCTAGGTCCATGATCCACTTTAAGTCGGTTTTTTGTGTATGGAGTGAGATGCAAATCAAAACAACTATGAGATATCATCTCACCCCAGTAAGAATAGCAAAATTTAACAGAACAGCAAATATCAAATGCTGACAAGGTTGCGGAGAAACTGGAACCCTTATTCACTTTTAGTGCGAGTGTAAAATGATGCAACCACTATGGAAGGCTGTATGGCACTTTCTCAAAAAGTTGCAAATAGAAATATCATTTGACCCAGCAATTTCACTACTGGAAATTTACCCTACAGAAAACAACTGAAGCAGATATATACATACCCATGTTTATTGCAGCTTTGTTCACAATAGCGAAGGGCTGGAAACAACCCAAGTGCCCATCAACAAATTAATGGATAAAGAAGCTCTAATATATTCACACAATAAAATACTATGCAGCATTGGAAAAACAAGGAACTTATAAAATATTATGCAAGGTGGAAGACTCTAGAGGACATTATGCTGAGTAAAATATCTCTGTCACAAAAGGACAAATACTGCACAGGGACACTATTGTTAAACAGGACTGGCATCGGGGTTGAGAGAAGACAGAGAAGGAGGGGAAGAATGATGTATATGGCGTTGAAACAGATGAGGGAAAGAACTGTTTAAAAAGGATATATGATTGGGTATTGCTGTCATGACCGGAGTCTAGAATGAAGGCTACACAGTGGAGTGGACATGGGGGGAGGGATTGCATAACAATGAAAGAATTTTTCTTTTACTTTTCAAGGAGAAGAGTAAATTGGAGGGGGGAGGGAGAAAAGTGCAACAATGAATGACTGGAAACCCCAAGTCTCTGTAAACTTTAATTAAAATTGATTTAATTAAAATTAAATTAAATTAAATTTAAATTTCTTTTTAAAAAAGTAAATTTGCATATACAGAAGAGGAAAGGTCTGAAAGAATGCAAACAGAGCACTCACAGTGTAGAGAATACTCTACACTGAAGAGTGAACTGAGATGGGGGGAAAAAAATTTAAAAATTCATCATTGGGCCTTGCCCTTCATTGTCCTGTCTTTTTACCCAGAACCTTCCCATTTCCTTCCCCCACTCCCTCCACTCACCAAATTGTGCAACCTTATGATTTCGCCTCTCCTCATCTTCATCCCTCTGCTCCCATGTCTACCCCCCTTGGATCACCATACATGTTTTACTAGTTATCCTTATATTTACATAATAATGGTCTTATGCAGTATTTGTCCTTATGCGACTGAGTTAGTTCACTCAACATAATATTCTCCAGTCTCTCCCAAGTTGTGTAATATTTTTCCAAATCATTGCCCCTAAGTGTTTCATAGTATTCCATTGTGTGAATGTACCATAATTTCTCAATCCATTCAGTTGGGTTCAACACTTGGCCTGTTTCCATGTTCTTGCAATAGTAAATAATGCTGCAGTAAACACTGGTGTACAAATCTTTATGTTTCATTTTTAATTTCCTAGACTCGATGGCACATAACAACAACAACAACATATTCTCAGTAGTGGAATATGTGGGTCATCCAGAGTTTCTACATTCAACTCTTTGAAGAGACACCAACTGCCTTCCAGAATGTTTGTATCACATTACAATCCCACCCACAATGTATGAGTTCCCACCTCTCCACATCCTCTTCAACATTTATTACTTGATGGATGATATTCTTTTTTTTTCCATAGCTCATCTGGTCTTCATTCATTAGTGTTCAAGGCCTCAAATCTGTTCTTAAGGTAGTTTTTAAAACTCAGGTGAGGTAGACTCAGTGGCAAATGTTGGTTCTTGATGTACATAGGGATTCGATTTTTAGAAGATCCAATTCACCTGCTTTGTTCTTTCCTGGTTGTAGGTTTTCCATTATGCTTGGAAATCTGTTCATGATGTGGAATAGGGATTCTAGAGTACTTCCTAGCTTTTCTATGATGGATTTTATGTCTTTGGTTTTACTTCTAGGTCCCTGATACATCTCGAGCTTTTTTTGTGTGTATGGTGTGAGGTACGGGTCTTGCTTAAGTTTTGTGCAGATGGCTTTTTAATTTTGCCCACATCATTTGTTAAAGAGCTGTTGCTTACCCACTTAATTTATTTTGTCTCCTTGTAAAAAAATCAGTTGACCATAGATAGTTGATTTCTAGGTTCTTAATGATGCCTCCTACTTTGTTTCTTTTTCAATAGTGCTTTGTTTATTCAGAGTCTCTTTCCATCCAGACAAAATTGGAAGTAACCTTTTCCATATAGTTGAAGAATAGAATGAGTATGTTTTGAGATTGCTTTGAACTTGTATATTGCTTTTGGTAAAACTGTAATTTTCATGGTATTGGGTCTTCCTATCCATGAGCATGGTATATTCTTCCATTTCTCTAGCTCTTTTTTTGTGTTTTGCAATTATATTTTGTAATTTTATTTGTATAGATCTTTTGTGTCTCTTGTTAGATTTGTTTTTAAGTATTTATCTTGTTATTAGTTATTGTAACGAATGTTTCTGCTGTTTTCTTAGCTCCATTTCTATGCTTTATTTGTTACTGCAGAGAAAGCCAACTTATGTTTTTAAATTTATTTTAGTCATCTATCCAGCTACTCTGCTGAATTGGTCAACTATACCCAATAGTTTTATTGTTGAATTTTAGGATTTGCTAAGTATACTATCATATCATAGTTTTACTTTTTCTTTGCCAACACAGATGCCTCTTATTTCCTTCTCTTGCCTTATTGCTTTCCCTAAGACTTTCAATACAATATTGAATAGGACTGGTGATAGTGGGAATCCTTGCCAACTTCTCATTCTCAAGGGAAATGCCTTTAATCATTCCGCATTGAGAATGATGTTAGTTCTTGGTTTTGCATATATATTTATCACTATATTGAGAAAATGTTCCTCTGTTCCTGTTGTGTTGAGTGTTTTAGTCAGGAAGGAATATTGGATTTTGCCAGAAGCTTTTTATGCATCAATTGATAGAATCAATCATATAGTTCTTGTTCTTGTTACTATGATGAATTGCATTGTTTGCTTTTCTTATGTTGAACCATTCCTGCTTGTCTGCTATAAATCCCATTTTTAAGGTTTGAATCACAGGCCTTTGGAATGATAACATAGCTCTTTACCACTAGGCCACCAGAGCCACATAAGCACGACTAAGTGTTCTGGTAGTCCCATTTTTCTCAATCATAGTTTGTTATAATCTGCACAAATGCCTTTGCATAGTCAATAAATCACAAATAGACTTTCTTTACTGTCAGCCAAGATCCATCTGACATCACTAATCATATTCCTGGTGCCAAGGTCTCTTTTAAACACAGTCTGATCTTCTACAGTTCTCTGTCAATGTACTGTTGGTTTGGGTTTGTTGTTTTTTTTTTTTAATTTTATTCATGTATTTTTGTTGTTGTGTAATGTCAAATCGGATCTGACTGGTACAGAAGGAGATTTCTGCTCCTTCTCCAGTACAGAATCTGGTGGATTTGAATTACATGCCTTGGGGATTCCAGTGCAACTTCTTGCCATTAGGCCACCAGAGCTCCCTTGTCAATGTACTGTTATAGCTTTTTAAGGATGATCTTCAGTAATATTTTGCTTGCATGTAATGTAATTGGTATTGTTTGATAATTTCAACATTCTTTTGGATCAGCTTTCATGGAAATGGAATAAAATATATAGATCTCTCCCAATCAATTGGACATGTAGCTGTCTTCCAAATTTTCTGGCACAGACTGGTAAGCCCATCCAGGGTTGCATCTGTTATTTGGAACTTGTCAAATGGTATTCCATTCATTCCTGAGACTTTATTTTTGGTCAGTGCCTTCAATGCAGCTTGGACTTCTTGCCTCATCATCATTGGCTCTTTAGCATATTATACTTGCTGAAATTTTTCTGTGTCAAGTAATTTTTTTTGGTACAGTGACACTGTCACTTTAATAGTAGGGCTCTATGTGTGTGTACACATATACATATATACATACATATACATATATATACACATACACATACACACACACATATATATATATATATATATCATTGGTGTTCAATGCCTCAAACATGTTCCTGAGATGGTCTTGAAATTCAGGTGGGATGGACTTAGGTCAAATTTTGGTTCCTGTGGATTTTATTTCCTTTTCTTCAGCTTTTGTTTGAACTTGCATATGAGTAGTTGGTGGTCTGTTCCCTTAGCACCTGGCCTAGTTTTCACAGCTGATATTGAGCTTCTCCATGATTCTTTCCACAGATGGGATCAGTTTGATTCCTATGCATACCATCAGGTAAAATCCCTGTGTATAGCCTGTGTTTCTTATAAAAGATATTTGAACTGAAAAAAATCATTGACTTATTCCATCATTCTATCTCCAGCTCCATTTCTGTCACCAAGTCCATGTTTTCCAACTACTAATACTTCTTCCCTGTTGCCAACTTTCACATTCCAGTCATCCATTATTATTAATGCATCTTGACTGTATGTTCAATCGATTTCTGACTGCAAAAATTGGTAGAATCTTCTACTTCTTCCTCTTTGGCTCTAGTTGTCAGCGCGTATATTTGAATGATATTGGTATTCACTGGACTTTCTTGTATGCCTATGGATATTATCCTGTCACCCACCACATAGTATTTCAAGATGGATCTAGAACTGACTTTTTAAATTATTAAAGCAACCCCATTTTTTTCTCACCTTTTCATCCTTGGCATAGTAGATCATCTGATTAAAAATGTCCCCCGCCAAGCCATCTCACTTCACCACTACCTAGTATGGTCAATATTTATACATTCCATTTCTTTCTTAATGAACGAAGAGCAAATAAGTTATGGGAGGATATCAAGAATATCATTCATGAAGAATGCAAAAGGTCATTACAAAGACAAAGGAGGAAGAAAATATCAAGATGGATGTCAGATGAGATGCTGAATATTGCACTAGAGTGCTGAGAAGCCAAAGCAAAGTGAAGAAATAAAAAAAAAAACTAAGGAGCTTAACAAAGGATTTCAAAGGACAGTGTGGGAAGACAAAGTGAAGTATTATAATAAAATGTGCAAAGAGCTTAAGTCAGAAAATCAGAAGAGCCAAAGTCCCTCAGCATTTCTTAAGCCAAGGATATTGAAAAATAAATTCAAGCCACAAATTGCAATACTTAAGGATGTTTTGGGCAGAATATTAAATGATCCAAGAAACAATAAAGGAAGATGAAAGGAGTATACAGAGTTACTGTACCAGAAGGAATTGGCTGACTCAGAAGAATTTAATGAAAGAATGTCTGATCAAGAGCCTGTGGGATGAAGAGAGAAATCCAAGCTGCTCTGAGAGAATTAACAAAAAACAAGGCTTCAGGAATTGATGGCGTACCAATTGATGTATTTCAACAAACAGACCCTGCCCTGGATGTGCTCACCAAGTTGTGCCAAGAAATCTGGAGGACAGCCACCTAGACAAGTGACTGGAAGATATCTATATTTGTCCCCATTCCAAAGAAAGATGACCCAACAGAGTGCAGAAACTATGAACAATATAATTAATACTACATGCAAGCAAAATTCTGCTGAAAATCATCCAAAAATGACTGAAGCAGCATGTCCACAGAGAATTGTCTGAAGTACAGGCTGGGTTTAGAAGAGGCCATGGTACTAGGGATGGATCTTGGCTGAAAGCAGAGAGTACCAGAGGAATGTCTGTCTGTGCTTTGTTGACTATGCAATGACTTTTGACTGTGTGGATCACAATAAAATGTGGTTGACTCTGAAAAGAATGAGAATCTCAGAACATTTGATTGTGCTTATAGGAAACTTATACTTGAATCAAGAGGCAGTTGTCAGAACAGAGCAAGGAAACAAAAGGTTCAAAATCGGGAAGGGTATCCGACAGGGATATATTCTTTCTCCACACCTTTTCAATCTGTATGCAAAACTGACCATTTGGGATGTGCGCTGTATGAGGAGAAATGTGCATCAGGACTGGTGGAAGATTCATCAACAACCTGCATTATGCAGATGACACAACCCTGCTTGCTGAAACTGAGGAGCACCTGAAGCACTTGCTTCAGGATTGAAGCTCAACATCAAGAAAACAAAGATTCTCCCCACTGGGCCAATTGACAGCATGAGTATGGATGGTGAAGAGATTGAGATACTAAACAGTTTTAGTTTGCTTGGGTCCACAGTCAACACTCTTGGTACCAGCAGCCAGGAAATCAAGAGAGGAAGAAACCATTCTTCTCCTTGAAGGCAAAGATTCTGAAGCTTCATCTGACATACTTTGGGCATGTCGTAAGGAGGGACCATTTCTTGGAGAGGGACATCATGTTTTGGAGAGTGGAGGGATAGCACAAGAGAGGAAAACCCTCAATGAGATGGATAGATTTAGTAATTGGAATAATGGGAGTAGGTGTGTCAGAGTCAGTGAGGTTGGCACAGGATAGAGCAGGGTTTAGTGTTCTTGTATACAGGGTCACTATGAGTTGCAAGCGACTATAACAACACTGTTTTTTAGAAAAGGTTTTCTTTGTTATTCCAGTTTTGATATGAATGCCTTTATTTCAATGTTTTTTCTCATAAAAGGAACTAGAAACAAAGACTATTGGATTTATTTATGTTTTTAAATTTTATTTAAAAACTACAGAAACTAAAATACTCAATTCTTTTTAGAAATAGGCTGTTTATTAATGTAAAAACTTGGGGGAAATTATACAACACACATCATTAATAAAAACTTTTTGTTTAAGACACATGATTTAATGTAAGCAAAACACATTCTTCATAAAAGCAGAGGTTTCTTTTAAGTCTAAAATTCACAAAAGTATAACCATTTTTATAATCAACTTATGGTTGTGAATAATGACTTTTTTTCTTTACACAAAATTGTAAACAGGTTCAGGGTAAGTAATTAAAAATGTGCCTTTTTAATGGTCTTTATTCATCAAATCAATCAACTTTGATGATGACTTAAAAGTTCAGAAATATACACTCAATATACACTCAAAATATATATATATGTTGCTTAAGCATAGAACCCTAAACTGTCAGAGCAAAACAAAAGCAGAACTCAATATAAAATTATATTGAATTATAAATTATAAATGAATTGTTGTACCAAAACAGCACAAAACCTACACATGTATTTTAAGA
>NW_006400217.1:613156-621951 GCF_000299155.1 Elephantulus edwardii | reverse complement strand
TAAGTGCCCATTAACAAATGAATTTATTGTTGTTGTTAAGTGCTGTCGAGTCGCAGGCGACTCATAGCGACCCTATGAAGGAGAGTCCTCAATGCTTGTGTGTCTCTCATCCTCTCTCCAGGTTCATAGGGTTTCCGGAGGCAAGCTATTACAGACGTGGATGACACTCCTCCTTCCAAGCTTGTTTTATTTGGGGAGCTCCACTCCACGCTGTCTGCATTGGGTAACCAACCATTAACACATTTGATCTATCAGTGTCACAGTGTTCAGCCTCACAGTAAGCACAAGTTACCGCTGAACAGCAAGTGGACACACCAGGGCTATACGACCTAGAGGAATGAACAGATTAAAAAAAATTATGATACAGTCACACTATTACACAGCACTGCAAAACAATGAACATTATACAACACAAGGGAGCCTGGAGGATATTATGGTGAGTGAAATATCCGTCACAAAAGGACAAATACTGCACAGTACTGCTGTTATCAAATAGGACAGACACAGGAGGGGGGTGTTTGGGGAAAGAATAGAAAATGAATAGATATATAATGAACACTGCATGAGACAAGATGAGGGGAAGAACTGTATGAAATGAATATATGATGAGGTATGACATGAAGAGGGAGGAGGAAAATGTGCAACAATGGAAATAAATGAAAACATTTGTGATGTTAAAAAAAAAACTCAATTAAAATTTAATTACCTTAGCCACTCAAGTGACAGTACTCAACAATCCCCTATGTTTAGAAGCTATGATTGGTTTTAGATAGTGCCATTGCTGAACTTGTATTGACAGTGCTGAACGAAAGGTCTCCAACGAAAAACAGTTTTGATAACTTGATGCTTTGATGACCATACTAGGAAGGCTCTGCTTAGTTTTTGTTTGAATCATTGGGTTTGAGAAAGAATGTGAAGAGGTAAGATCCTAGACTTTGGTGTGCACTGTGAAGGTTAACTTTCCCAGTGAAGACATTAATTCTTGGAATCAATGTGGATGATGGCTTAGGTGAGGTGATGGCAGTAGAGGATGTGGTTTCCTGAACTTAGGTTTTCCTGTGAGTGAAAAAAGTGACTGACCCAGTTGGGCAGAGGAAGTGGTTAAAGCTCCCTTTAAAGAAAAACAAATTTGCACCAAAAATGAGCATAGCTGTCCTTGCCTTATGTTTTCTGGAATTACCTTTGTCTTGATTCATCTGATTATATTGGTAACAATGGGTTAAGCATCCTAATAACGTCACGAGTCTTCACTTTTCTTTCTAGCTTAATAGATTCTCAATTCTTCCCTCAAAAAGTGTTATTCATTATTAGTCTTGTTTCATGTGCCTTTAAATTGATCATTCGTACTTCTCATACTAGTTTAGGGCTCCCTGCCTTGTAGAATAATTTTCAGCAGTGGCTGAGGAAATTTGTTTGTCTCCTTCCACGTCTCACCTCATTCTTGGATACGAACTTATAAAGTGAGAATCAGTAAAGACTATTTGGGAGTCTTAATCTTTACCAGGTCGGTGGGAGGCTGATGGTGAAGTTGCAATAGCTCAAGAGATATGACAAAAGGAATTGGCTACTATTCATAGAAAGGCTAAGAGGACTAAGTACAGAGAAGAAAGTGGCAAAGTCAAGAGTGGTTCCTAATAGCTTTAAGAGGTACGGCTTTTAAGAAGTGTAAGGGATTAAGAAGCTGATTACAAGGAATGAAGTGGAAGTTGCGAGGGCAGCAATGAAAACACAAGCATTGTACTGTGTTGGCTATTTCATCATTCTTTTTACACAATAAAAACCCTCTGAATGAATTCTCAGCAAAGAAAATCATACTGAATGCATAAATTCCTTTATTGAAAATATTGGGATAGCACTGCATTACATATATTCAATATCCATAAATGAAGGCTCACACATTTCTGAGTAAACAATACTGTTTTAAATAGAGAACACAGCATCTGGATATGCTCTCACAAGCAGAGTATCATGGACTAAACTAGGTAAGAGTGAGCTAATATGCAAAATGATCATTTTGTTTGCAAACAGCACATGGCATGAACAGTAAACATGATCGTCATGTGACATTCCTGGTATCTCAAACCAAACCTTAATGAAGGAGCAGGTCAACTGCCAGTCAGTTATCTGGTTGATCGAGAGTTGCCCAAAGGATGTGATGGATGAACAGAGGATCCAGGCTACAGATTTTATGGCATTTACTTAAAATTGCATGTAGAAATACTAAGTAAAGTCCAACAACTGCTGACCTGACAGGAGACCACCTGGCAATTAATTGTTCTCTTTTATGGACAGTCTAAAATGAGAGAATAATCTAAAGGAAATACTCTTCCAGCTTCTACCCAATAGTCTTTAGAATGCAAGGGGGGAAAAAAACCCAAAACCAAACATAAACCCCTCACAGCTATATAAATGTTGTTACTGTTTACTGTCGAGTCAGAACCGACCCATAGCAGATCCTCCAGTGGGTTTTCAGAGGCAGTTAATCCTACAGGAGGAGAATGCCCGTCCTTCTCCCATGGAGCAGCTGGTGGAAGATTCAAACCGCATGCCTTTGGGATTGCAGCGCAGCTTCTTGCCACTAGGCCACCAGAGCTCCCTCTTCCCTTCCCTCAAGAGAACACTAGGGATACAATTTAGGACAGATCACTTTTCAGCTTTGGCTATTTGAACTCTTCCCCCCTCATTAGTGATCTTTGGCTTTCATTAAAGTCTGGCAATTAATAATATTGGTAGGTATTTGATGAGGCTTTGTTGCCAAAATTATGTTTTTCCATAAAGGAGTTATTTAGTGAAATAAATATAGGTTGATACTGTTTTTTTAGAAAAGGTTTTCTCGTTATTCCAATTTTGATATGAATGCGTTTCTTGTGTTGCTTTTTCTCATATAAAAGGAACTAGAAATAAAGACTATTGGATTTATGTTTTTACATTTGATTGAAAAACTACAGAAACTAAAACAATCAGTTCTTCAGTTCTTTTTTTAGAAATAGGCTGCATATTGATGTAAAAATTTGGGGGAAATTATACAACACACATCATGAATAAAAAAATTTTGTTTAAGACACATGATTTATAAGAAGCAAAACACATCCTTCACAAAAGCAGATGTTTCTTTTAAGTCTAAATTCACAAAGGTATATCCAGTTTTATGAACATCAACTTATGGCTGTGAATAATGGCTCTTTCTTCTTTACTAAAAATTATAAACATGTTCAGGGTAAGTAACTAAAAAAATGTACCTTTTTAATGGTCTATATTTCATCACATCAATCAACTGTGATGATGACTTAAAAGTTAAGAATTATGCACTCAAAAAAATATATGCTGCTTAAGACATAGCACCCTAGACAATCAGGGCAAAACCAAACAAAAACTCAATATAAAATGACATAAATCAAATGGATTGTTTTACCAAAAGATCACAAAACTTAAACGTGTATTTTAAGATTTCACACATAAAAAGGAAAAAATAAAACAACTGTTAACACATTTTAAATAATGCATTAGAAATAATAAATAAAAGTTTAAAAAAATAGATTTAATTTAAATGTTGTGCATGTTCATTTTGCTAAATGAGACCTCTTCCGTGCCAAATAATAGTATGCTGTTCATTTTGGTAATGAAATTATGCAGATAAATATCCAAGGCATATATACATATTTGCACAGGATCTTTCCCCTCCCCACAGTTAACAGAAATAAAAATTGCATTCAACTTCTACATGTATAAACACTCTTGATTCCTAATGGATGGATTGAAAGGAGGTAGGCTTACAGTCTGAATTTCCAATTTCTTCCTTGAGGGTCTGCCCTCCACATATTTCCCCAAATCTTTCTGTAATGTGCCTGTGCTCGGAGATGACAGCAGAAAAAAAAGGGTAATGATGGGATGAGACAGCCTGGGTTACAGAGGGTGAATGAATCCAGTCTTCTTAATGTCTTTACTTAGGCACTCTCAATTTCACTTAAATGTCTATATCTCTAAGTCTAGAACTATGAAAGCTTCCTTTTTAGAAAGAATATCGTTATTGAAAGTGCTACAGGAATTGCTTTGACCATGGTACAAATCAGCATCCAACCATAAAACAAATTGTCCTCCTCCACCATCAATTTCAAAAGAACTTATGTCTCCATTGATGAAGTATGAGTTTTCATCATTCCACTTGAAGACCTTGAAATTGGGGCTGAAAGTGTAAAGAATATTTTCACCCATGCCATAGCAATGGTCACTGCACTTGAAAGGATGAGTTGCATATGCTCCAAAAATCTAATTTTCCTTATCTTTGATGACCAGTAGGACAGGATGATCGAGTAATGCTGACTTCTGATAGAGCATCTTCAAGCTGGCGCCAATGCTCTAAGATGCTATAGGAAAGTCTCCCTGGATACCCCGGCACTCATGCTGGAAGACACCGGGCCAGCTTCTCTATGTGCCTGTTCTCTAGCTGCACGTTCTCTCCCTGCTCTTCACCTTTTCAAAAGTGATGATCTCACAGTTCTTGGTGGTTGGTTTACTGAAGAAGTTGCCAAATATTTAGTTCTTCCTTTTCCACCACCACAAAGCCTTGCTCTTTGGCATCCTTCTGGTAGATGTCTGGAGACAACTGAACAAAAAACGTGCACAAATGATCCAGCCTCTCCCAAGGAGCGGCAAACCAGTACTCGGGCTGTTTTCTTCATTTACCGTACTGCTGGACCATGGCCGCAATGAGGGTGGTGAAGGATTTTCTTTCTGATTTTTCCACCTTGATGCACAGAAACATGGAAGGAGTCTTATTTTCTCTTCTTTTGAGGAAGTATATCTTCAATGGGTACCTGAAGTCTCTTTAATAGCCATAGCTGAGTTTCGGATTTATTATCCATTTGTGCAGCTGTTGTCCAGAGATGATTCCAAAGAGGAGTCTCGGGACTCTTTAATTATATTTTCTTCTGTAGAAGGGCCCAGTTACAGAGGAAGAGGTGGGCTCTCTTTCACCCAAGTTTTATCTGGCTTTTTCTTTTTCTCAGTTGAGAGATCATTCTCCTGGGGAAGAGAACTACTAAGTGTGATATCTATTCCTAGAATAAGAATAGATAATTCTGCCTTCTGTAAGTTTTCTGGGGACTGTGATACTTCTCTTAAAAAAGTTTTTCTGGGGACTGTGATCCTTCTTCTTAATGAGTTCAACTTTATCTAAATCTTCATATATGTTCAGTGCATTTTCCCATTGGCTTTCCCGACAGCTAGATTGCTTGTCCACTTCTGGCATTTTATCTTTCTTCTCATAGCCTTCTAAATCTAAGTCTCTCTTCAGTTCAGCATCATTTTATGCTCCTGAAAAGTTCAGGGCTGACTGCATCTGCTTTTCTGTGGTAGAACTAATTATTTGCGACTAAGCTTTTCTTAGATCCTCTGGGTCAAGACATTCCTTTCCATTGTCTCTTTTGTCCATCCCACTCTCAGTTTGAGAAGAAAGTTCATCTAAGTCAACAAAGGAATCATCTTCCTCTAACAGGGAGTTTTCTTTGGCTGTAGAGTCCAATGTAGTTTCAGGAGGTTTCTTGCTGACTCCAGTCACTGTGACTGATCAGTTGGTTGCCTCTAGGGAGTATTTGAATTTCTCTAATTTTCCTGACACAGGGCTGACTGAGGGCTTCACAGGTGTATCAACAGCTGACTTCGAAAGGTCTTGTTGATTTGGCATCTGTGCTGATGGCTCTTTCTCCATTCTGTTGTTGTTTTTCCTTATTAAAAGATTTAAACTTACTGAAGGAGTTGTTATCCTTTTCAGAAGCCAGAGTCTTCCCATTCTCCAGGCAAGGGCAAAGCATCTTTGATCTTCACGTGGAAAATGCCATTGTAGAGGGCAATGGAAACAACCTCTTCCATGGGGCAGATGAGGCCATACTCCTCACACCCATTTTCAATTACCAGGATATCGGACTTGTGAAGGTTGAACATGATATTGTTGGGTGTGACAGTTATGACACCTCCAACTTCGTTCTTTCCGTCAGTGAAGTATTGATAATTCATTTTTTAAAATTTTACGATCCTGGCTCATCTTCCTCAGATGTAGATGATAAGACTCGTTCAATGAAGTTTAAGGCCTTTCTTGCGAAGTTAGCATCAGGCAGTTTGTTATATTCTGCATCTGATGATGATGAAGACAGTAGCACCAGGGCTAGACGATGATAACTTTAAGGTACTGGTTGGAAAGTTGGCATCTGGCACAAAAAGGATAATGGTGTGAGTGAAGAGTTCAGTTCTACTAATTTATTTGGGGTGATGTTAAACTTCAGTTCTACGGAGCTGAACAATCCTGGCTTTCTGTAGCATACTCCATAGAACCATGGGGTTTCTGGACTACCATCTTTTCTTTTTAATCATGTGTTTTGTTCTGATTGTCATCAACACTATAGCATCTCTTTAATTCTGTACAACTGATATCCTTTAACTGATTGTGTGTTTTCTCGTCTTTTTCTCATCGGCAGTATATTCCTCCTCTTCTGCAGAGATGTTACACTTATCTTGTTTGCAATGACTGTATTAGCATGGTCTTTTTCAGTCTGACTTCTAGAAGCTATAGCTGATGCTGTCTCTGCATTTTGCTTGGCTAGTTTTTTTCTTTTTCAATAGGCAAAAAAACTTTGTTTCCATTCCTTCTTCTCTTCCTTAGTATTCTTAATTTTAAAAATTAAAGATTTTGAAAGTCTGTCTTTTGAATCAATGTGTCATAACCCTAAAGGGTGGGTCGCCGGCTCCTCCGACCAAAGGAAGGGGTTATGATGCTCAAATTTCGGAGTGGGGAGGAGCGCATCCTTCAGTGCCCTCCGCTGACCTTCTGTCCTCTCCTTGAGTGCTATGTCTTGCTGCCCCTGCTGCTGCATCTGCAGTTAAGGAATCAACCGCCCAAGGCTTGTGGGCCTGCCGATGGCAGCGAGCACATCTTTTTTTTTTTAAATGAAAGTTTCTAAAGAACTTAGATGTCCATTCATTCACTGTTGTGTACGTTCCTCCCTATCCCCCAGTTCATTTTTTTCCTTTGGAAAAAATTATTTCATTGTTATACAATCCTCCCTACACCACCACCACCACCCACCCCTGTGGACCACTTTACTATGCAATTCTTATTCTGGACTCTAATAATATATTCCTTTGATACAGTTCTCTCCTTCATCTATTTCAATGCCATGTATATTATTCATGCCTTTTTTTTTCTGTTTCCCCCCCAACTCCCATATCAGTCGTGTTCTAAAACAGTGGCATTATGCAGTATCTGTCCTTTTGGGACTGAGATATTTCACTCAGCATAATGTTCTCCACAGTCACTCATTTTGTACAATATTTCATGAGTTCTTTGTTTTACAGTGCTGCATAATATTCCATTGTGTGAATATAACACAGTTTCTCTAGCCATTCGTTTGTTGATAAGCACTTGGGATGTTTCCAACTCTTTGATGATGTGAACAAAGCAGAAATAAACATGGGTGTGCATATATCTGCTTGGGTGGCAGTTCTGGTTTCTTTGGGATATAATCCCAGTAGTGGAATTGCTGTATCAAATGGTATTTCTATTTGCAACTTTTTGAGAAAGTGCCATGCAGGCTTCCATAGAGGTTGCACCATTTTACACTCACAGTAACAGTGAATAAGGGTTCCAGTTTCTCTGCAGCCTCACCAACATTTGTTGTCTGCTGTTCTGTTAAACTTTGCTATTCTTACAGGGGTGAGATGATAGTTGTTTTGATTTGCATCTCTATTAGAGCTAGGGATTTTGAACATTTCTTCATGTGTTTTCCATCTGAATGTCTTCTTTGGTGAAGTGTCTGCTCATATCCTGTGCCCATTTTACAATTGAGTTGTTTACCTTTATCTTGTTGTGGTGCTCGAGTATTCTATAAATTCTAAATATGAATCCCTTCAGACATGTTGTCACCAAATATTTTTTCCCAGTCTCTGGCTTTCCTTTTTACCCTGTTGGTGAAGTTTTTGGATGTGCATAGGGATTTTCCTCTCCCGTCTTTCCGTGAGATACCTGAGTGAGGGGTGAAGATGAGGAAAGTTCTGCCTCTGTTCCCGGCCCGGATTCCCAAAACTAATTCTCTGGCAAATGGCATCCTCCTGGGCCCTTCTCCCGTCTTTCCGTGGGAGACCTGAGTGAGGCGTGGAGATGAGGAAAGGAGTTGAAAAACAAATTCAATCCATGGGTGGCAATACTTAAGGAAAGTTTGGGTAGAATGTTGAATGATCCAGAATGTATAAAAAGAAGATGGAAGGAGTACACAGAGTCACTGTATAAGAAGGAATTGGCTGACACAGAGGAATTTCATGAAATAACATGTGAGCAAGAACCTATGGTGATGAAGGAGGAAGTTCAAGTTGCTATGAAGGAATTGGCAAAAAACAAGGCTCCAGGAGTTGACTGTATACCAATTGATTTATTTCAATAAACAGACAGTGCCCTGGATATGCTCACTACGTTGTGCCAGGAAATCTGGAGGACAGCCAGCTGTCCAACTGACTGGAAGAGATCGATATTTGTTCCCATTCCAAAGAAAGGTGACCCAAGAGAGGGTGCAAATTATCTAACAATATCATTGATATCACATGCAAGCAAGATTCTGCTGAAAATTATTAAAAAAAATGTTTGGAACAATATGTCAACAGAGAAATGTCAGATGTGCAGGCTGGATTTCGAAGAGGCCGTGGTACTAGGGATATTATAGCGAATGTCAGATGTATCTTAGCAGAAAGCAAAGAATACCAGAAGAATGTCTATACAGAGGAATTTAAAGAAATAACATATGAGCAAGAGC
>NW_006400217.1:601962-611091 GCF_000299155.1 Elephantulus edwardii | reverse complement strand
AATTGCATTGGGAAAGTCAGCTGTGAGAGACCTCTCAAGAGTACTGAAGTGCAACGACGTCAGGCTGGAGACTAAGGTGTGCCTGATCCAGGCTACAGTTTTTGCAATTACGTGCTATGCATCAGAGAGTTGGGCTGTGAATAGGGATGATAGAAAGAGAATTGATGCCTTTGAGTTGTGGGACTGGAGAAGAGTGTTGAATATACAATATGCCATGGACTGCTAGGAGAACAGGTTTGTCCTGGAGAGTGTGAAGCCAGAATGTTCCCTGGAGTTCTGAAGTTTCATCTGACATACTTTGGGCATGTTGCAAGGAGGGACTTGGAGAGGGACATCATGTTTGGGAGAGTAGAAGGACGGCGCAGGAGAGGAAGACCCTCAATGAGATGGATTGATTCTGTGAGTGGAGTGGTGGCAATGAATGTGTTTGAGACAGCGAGGTTGGCACAGGACAGAACGGTGTTTAGAGCTCTTGTACATAGGGTCGCTATGAGTCGCAAATGACTCGATGACACATAACAACAACAACAATAGGAATTTTATTCTTAGAAGATCCCATTAATCTCTTTTATCCTCTCCTGGTTGTAGGGTTTTCAGAATGCTTGGAAGACTTGTGGATTAGTGCTTTAGGTTTTTTCCATACTTTTCTTTAATGAAGTTTATAGTTCTTGGTTTTCATCCTAGGTCCTTGATCCACTTTGAGTTGGTTTTTGTGTATGGTGTGAGGTATGGGTCTTGTTTCAATTTTCTGCAGATGGTTTTACAATTTTGCCAACACCGTTTATTAAAAAGGTTGTGATTTTACTTCATCTCCTTGTTAAAAATCAGTTGACAATAGGTAGATGGGCTGATTTCTATATTCTCAATTCTTTTCTTTTATCTATGTGTCTGTCATTATACCAGTACCACTCTGTCTTGACCACTGTAGCAGTGTAGTAGGATTTAAAATCAGGGAGTGAGATGCCTCTTACTTTGTTTCTCTTATTAAGGAGTGGTTTGCTTATTTGAGGTCTTTTTCCATTCCAAATGAAATTGGAGATTGCCTTTTCCATCTCATTGAAGAATGGTATTGGTATTTGTACTGGGATTGCATAGAACGTGTAGATTGCCTTTGGTAGCATTGTCATTTTCACAATATTGAGTCTTCCTATCCATGAGCAACTGATATTCTTCCATTTTCCCCAGGTCTATTTTTGTTTCTATTTTTGTTTTGTAGTAATGTTTTATAATTTTCTTTGAATAAGTCTTTTGTGTTTCTAGTTAGATTTAATCCCAAGTATTTAATCTTGTGATTAGCTATTGTGATGGATATGTTTTCTTAGCTCCAGTTCTATATTCTCTTTATCACTGTACAGAAATCCCACAGATTTTTGTATGTTGATCTTGTATCCTTCCACTTTGCTGAATTGGTCAACTATGTCCAGTAGTTTACTCACTGGATCTTTATGGTTTTCTAAGTATACTATCATATCATCTGCATACAGAGATAATTTTACCTCTTCTTTGCCAATTTGGATACCTCTTATTTCCTTCTCTTGTCTTATTGCTACCAGTAAGACTTCTTCTAATATGATACCGAGTAGGAGAGGTGATAGTGGACATCCTTACCTAGTTCCTGTTCTCAAGGGGAATTCCTTTAACTTCTCTCCACTGAGAACAACATTGGCCCTCAGGTTTGCATGTATACTTTTTACCATGTTGAGGAAATTCCCTTCTATTCCTATTTCGTTGAGTGTTTTAATAAGGAAACGGTGTTTGACTTTGTCAAAGGCCTTTTCTGGATCAATTGACAGTGTCATAAATCCATGACAATGTGCTCCTCATATTTATAAATTTTTAATTTTATAGAGGCATAGATATACAGAGAAATACAGGGAGTTTCGGTGGCCTAGTGGCAAGAAACTGCTACAGTTCTGAAGGCACATGGTTTGAGTCCACCAGCCGCTTTGTGAGAGAATAGTGGGCAATCTCCTTTTTTGAGCTTAACTGACTCTGAAAACCTGCTGGAGAGTCATCTATGGTTCAGCTCTAATTTGATGGTACATGACAACAACAGAGCTATAATTATTTTTCAGTTTGAAATGTTATTTATATTCATGGAACAATACACTTTTGATTTGGCGATAATGTCCTGGAGTTTCATCTAGGTTATTTATTGCACCTATGAAAAGTTTGCCCCTTTTTATTGATGAGTGATATCCCGCAGTATAAACACTCCACACAGTCTAACTCTTCACCTGGTGCAGGACTCATTATTGTCAGCTTGGGGCTAATACAAAGAAAGCTTCTGTGAGAATTATATATAGATTTTATAAGGTTGTTAGTTTTTCCTTTTCTATGGGGTCGCTATGAGTCGCAAACGACTCGATGGCACATAACAACAACATGATAAATACCCAGAAGTGAGATTGCTAAGTCATATTGTGAAGGCTGTATTTAGTTTAATATTTCTTTTAAATGGAAAAACTATTTTTCAGAGTAACTATATAATTATTTAATAACATTCCCTGTCGTATGTCATATTCTGTGCTCTGAAATCTCCTTTAACTGTTATAATGCAGCCACTTTCTTCTCCTCCCTATGCATGCTTTAAAGCTTGTCTTCTCCGATCAGTTATGAGTCATAAGCCTCCTTCCCTCGGCAAGAAACAACAGGTGATTCGACAACTCACTGCACTGTTCACTGACTGTTGTCACAGGATGACCACACCTACAAGATTGTCCTTGGCTGAAATCTGGGGGTTCAAATGTCCAACTGAAATAAATGAAAAGAAAATTTTCTCTAACTGATAATAGTTACTCAATGTGCCTACTGTTTGAACAATATTTATGCTAAGCATATGCTTTCTTCCTGAGGACCAGGCGAGAGTGCTGACATTCTTAAGCATGAATAAAATTCTTGGGTGCTAAGTCTCTGGTAGTTTTCACTAATTGCTAACACTTCAAAATGTGTGACTTCATCAGGAGAAGGCTTTTGGAATCTTGCCTCCAGCTTCTTCTAGATTTCACTCTATGCACTTTGTTCCTTCACTGGTTTTTGTTTGTGTCCTTTTCCTATGGCAGAAATGTGGTTAAAGTAAATAAATTGTGGAGTCCTTCTCTAATTCTATCAGTCCCCTAAAGACCACTGCATATGTATGTGTTCATATGTGTGTGAAGAGAGTACACAAGCATGAAAAATGTGTGTGTGGGTGTATGTGTGTAAGAGAGAGAAAAAAAGAATTGTGAGGAGATATGTAGTGAGACTTCAATGAAGAATATAAGGTCTTTTTAGTATGTTATAATAAACAGGGAGTTTGAATCCACCAATTGTTCTGCAGTAGAAAGATTTACTCCCGTGCTATTTACTGCCTCTGAAAACCCTTTGGGGGCACTTATGAACTGGATCTGACTTGGTAGCTTATAGCAACAAAAATAACAATTGAAAGGACACAACAAGTTTGTCTGAGACTGTAATTTGTGGTCTTTGCGCTAACTCGCTTAGCCTTCCTGACAAGAATTGTTCCAGAGTTGATAATAGTTCATCCAGGGCACAGTGTATATCAAAAAATCACAAATGAGACTCTGTTGAAGGAAAAAGAAAATAGTTAATTTTGAGAACACATTCTTTTGAAGGGAAGCAAAAATGTTTCTTGCAACATTCTGACATTCTGACACCTGCATATCCTCCCCAGGAAAATGTGAAGTCATGCATGATAAGTTGTGCATATAATATGATGGAATAAGAACTATCACTTGGGGAGACCCCACTCCACCACCTAAAGTTATGAAGCAGGTATGTATGAAGTCTAAAGTCTCACTGGACCCAGAGAATACTTGGGAAGAGGTAGTAATACCACTCTCCAATTCTCTTGCACTCGTATCCCAGGCATGAATTGAACATTTGTCCACCAGCCCAAGTTAAAGAAGCATGAAGAGGGACAAGGTAGAGTAAGAAGAGGCTGATCAAAGCTGAAAGAGGCAGAGTAAATGGAACATTTCTCAGAGACCTGATCCAGAAACCCAAAGAAGAGGAAATACTGCATCCACCATAAAGGCCATGGAGAGTGGTCTGGAAGGGGAAGGAGAGTAATGCTGGTCAAGTAGTTGTGTTCAGGTTACTAAGGACTGTATCAGCACAGTATAAGCAGATAACACAATTATAGGGTCCTGCCTACTTTCCCACTGAGGCCCCAAGTAGTGACAAGTAGGCCCTAGGTAATGCCTGACTCATCCCCAACCCATACTGTTAAGGAGCCATCAATGTCCAACAGAGAGCTCTGTGGTCTAATGAATTGTATTGTTAACCCAAAGGCAGGTGGTTCAAATTCACCAGCTGATCCAAAGATAAACTTTTGCTTTCTATTTGATAATGAAGTTCTTCTCAGATAATTCCAACTACATACCTTTTTGAGCTTCTTTTTGCTTTGAAGTGGACAGGAATGATTTTTCATGTTTTGTCTTTTGCATGTGGTCCGACTAATCTTCACAGTTATCATATACTCCACTCCAGTTGTCAGCTACCAAGGAGTAACTGCACAATTAGTTTGACATTAAGCATCAGATTGCTGAGCCTCCACCAGGAGCTAGGATCAATGCAAGTCATAATTCCTTCCCATAGCTCTCCTACTAGGGATACGGCTCTCCCCTCCTCTCAGGCTAAAGAATGCACAAAGATGTTCAATACACTGGCCCTCCTCACCCATGTATTATGATTAGGTTTGCTAGCACAGCTACAGATAATTTCTCACCCTGATTCCTAAACATCCTAAGGACAAGAAAGACAATCTGCTAGTCTTGATTATCTGGCAGCCACAGACCACTTCCAGTTCTGCATGCATGGTCTTCAAAATGCCGTCACACAGTGGCATACTATGCAACACTAAGGAACAATGATTTTGTAAAATACTACACAAATTGGGAGAGGCTGGAGAGCATTATGCTGAGATAAAACTAATCTTATTGTCAGACATTGTAAATAGTACTGCTTTTCTTATTTTCTTTTCAGTGAGCTCTTGGAAAAATGTGCCCTGTTTTTGGATAGGAAGACTCAATATCATAAAAATGACAATCCTACCAAAAGCAATCCAAATCCAGATACCAATTCATTTTTCAAGGAGATCAAAAGGGAAATTGTCAAATTTATTTGGAAAGAGACCCCAAATAAGCAAAGCAGTTCAGAAAAGCAAAAATGAAGTGGTAAGCATAGCATTCTCTATAGCACAGCGATAATAACCAAAACAGCATGATACTTGTACAATGACAGGTACATAGACCAATGGAACAGAATTAAGAACCCAGAAATGGATCCATCTATCTATGGTCAACTGATATTCGACAAGGAAATAAAACCTATCAAATGGGGACGTGGCAACCTCTTCAGCAAAAGGTGCTGGCAAAACTGGACTGCTGAAATCTCATACCATACACAAAAAGTCAACTCAAGGTGGATCAGAAACCTGGCAGTGAAGCCCAAAACCATTAAGTTAATTAGAAGCAAACTTAGAATGCTTAGCCTATGGTAAAAAGAGACTGCCAAATACAGCCAGAAATGCACAATCTGGAAATGATAAAATTGATAAATGGGACTTTCTAAAGGTTACATCTTTGTGCGGATCAAAAGCTTTTTCTAGCAGGGTGAAAAGAAAGCCTACTGACTGGGAACAAACATTTGGACTTTTCACAGAGGAAGACATTCAAAGTGGCCAACAGACACATGAAGAAATGCTCTAAATCACTGGCAATAAGAGAGATGCAAATCAAAACCACAAAGATATATCATCTCACCTCAGTAGCAGTGGCAAAGTTTAGTAGGCAGCAGGCAGTAAATGTTGGAGAAAATGTGGAGAGGTAGGAACTCTCATACACTGTTGGTGGGATAGTAGAATAGGGCAACCAGTCTAGAAGACAGTTTGGCATTTTCTTAAAAAGTTGAACACAGAACCTCCATATGATGCAGCTATTCCACTACCAGGAATATACCCCCAAAAAATTAGAACTGAAACAGAGATTTGTACACCAATGTTCACAGCAGTGTTATTCACCATCGCAGAATGTAGAAACAGCCAAATGTCCAACACAACTGAATGGATTGAGAAATTGTGGTATATTCAGAAGCAATGATTTTGAAAACTACTACACAACTTGGGAGAGGCTGGAGAGCATTATGCTGGTGAACTAATGCAGTCTCATAAGGACAAATATTGCATAAGACCATTACTGTCAAAATAGAAGGATAACTATTAAAATGTGTATGAGAACTTAAGTGAGGGGTTGGGGAGTGTATGGTTGAGGATAGGTATAGGTAGGGGTGAAAACATAGGGTTGCACAGTATGGTGGATTAAGGAGGCAAGGAAAGATCCAGGTGAAAAACAGTGTATGGGCAAGGTCCAATGATGATTCATTTTAAAAAACACATAATACATGGGAATGATTGTATGAAACACAATGTGAATGAAGTATAATAACACATTGCATACTAACTCTGTAAGAAAACCAATTTAAAAAATCAAACCCAAACAATAAATTTTTAAAATTCTATTAACATTTATTTTATGATTTTTGCAGGTCTCTCATTTAGTGTATAGATATTAAGGTTATGTCCTCTTGTTCTGTTCTGCCTTTGAGCTTTATACAGTGTCCTTCATTGTCTCTGATGCTTTCACCCCAAAATCTGTTTTATTGGTGATTAATATTACCACTCTCCTGTTCTCTTATGGATGCCATTTGCTTGGTATACTTTTTCCCCCACCTTTTGATTTTCAGTCTATCTTTCTTCTTGTTTCTTAGATATGTCTCTTGTAGGCAACATTAATGGCCTTTCCCCTCCCAATCTTATATTCTTTTTCTATTTGTGTTATTGCCATTTTGCTGAATTCTTTTTGTTGTGGTTGCTGATTACTTTTGTCCATCAACTTTTCTTTGCTGTCTCTTGTATGAAGTCTTCTTTTAATATTTTTATAGCATTAGTCTTGATTTAATTAATTCCTTAAGTTCCTGATTTTCTGCAAACGGCCTAATTTATCCTTCATATTTGATGAACATTTTCACTGGGTATATGAGCAAGAGCCTATAGGATGAAAGAAAAAGTTCAGGCTGCTTTGAAGGAAATGGCAAAAAATAAGTCTCCAGGAATAGATGGTATACCAATTGACATATTTCAGCTAACAGATGTTGCCCTGGACGTGCTCACCAAGTTGTGCCAAGAAATCTGGAGAACAACCACTTGGCCAACTGACTGGAAGAGATCTATATTTGTCCCTATCTCAAAGAAAGGAGACCCAACAAAGTGTGGAAAGTATAAAACAGTGTCATTGATTTCACATATAAGCAAGATTCTACTGAAGATTATACAAAAACGACTGGAACAGCACATCAGCAGAGAACTGCCAGAAGTCCAGGCTGGGTTTAGAAGGGATCGTGGTACTAGGGATCTTGTAGTTAATGTTAGATGGATCTTGGCTGAAAGCAGGGAGTACCAGAGGAATGTCTATCTGTGCTTCATTGATTATGCAAAGGCGTTTGACTCTGTGGATCATAACAAACTGTGGCTGACTCTGAGAAGAATGGATAACCCAGAACAGTTGATCATGCTAATGCAAAACTTACAGTTGAACCAAGAGGCAGTCATCAGAACAGAGCAAGGAAACACTGCATCATTCAAAATTGGAAAGGGCGTTTGCCAGGGATGTGTCCTGTTTCCATACCCTTTCAACTTCTATGCAGAACAGATCATCCGGGAGGCTGGGCTCTATGAGGAGAAATGCAGTATCAGGAATGGTGGAACATCTATCAACAATTTGCGTTAGGCAGATGACATGACCCTGCTTGCTGAAACTAAGGAGGACCTGAAGCGCTTGCTGCTGAGGGTCAGGGACTGCAGCCTTCAGTATGGATTGAGGCTCAATGTCAAGAAGACAAAGATTCTCACCACTGGACCAATTGGCAACATCAGGATGGATGGTGAAGAGATTGAGATTGTTCACAGCTTTATTCTGCTTGACTTCACAATCAACACTCTTGGCACCAGCAGTCAGGAAAGTAAAAGACGTATCGCGATGGGAAAGTCTGCTGTTAGGGACCTCTCTAAAGTGTTGAAGAGCAACGGTGTGTCTCTGGAGACTAAGGTGCGGCTGGTACAGGCCATGGTCTTTACAATCCTTTGTTATGTGTCAGAGAGCTGGACAATGACCAGGGAGGATAGAAGAATTGATGATTTTGAGCTTTGGTGTTGGAGAAGAGTGCTGAGGGTACCATGGACTGCTAAGAAAACAAACAGATTCATCCTGGAGAGGGTTAAACCGGGCTGTTCCTTAGAGGCAAGGATTCTGAAACTTCGTCTGACATTCTTTGGTCATGTTGTAAGGAGGTACCGGTCCTTGGAGAGGGACATTATGCTTGGGAGGGTGGAGGGCAGGCACAGGAGAGGAAGGCCCTCTGGAAGGTGGATTGATTCGGTGACTGGGGCAATCGGGATGGGTGTGTCGGAGACAATGAGATTGGCACGGGACAGAGCAGAGTTTAGAGCTGTTGTACATAGGGTCACTATGAGTCGCAAGCGACTCGATGGCACATAACAACAACCACCACCTTTCATTTGGGCTTCTCAACACTCTAGTGCAATTTTTAGAGTCTCTTATGACATCTATTTTGGTGGGGTTTTTTTCCCTTTCTCCTCTGTCTTTGTAATGACCTTTGCTTTCTTCCTTTATATCACCTCATAACTCATTTGGTCTTTGATCACTGGTTTTCAATGTTTCAAACCTATCCTAAAGATGATTTTGAAATCCATATCAAATAGATTCAAGATCATATCTTGGTTTTCATGAAAGTGTTTCAATTTTCTTTGGCCTCCAAAGAATTCTGGACTTGAACCTTTGAACTTGCACATAATTAATTGAAGGCCTGACCCACAGCCCACAACTGGCCTAGTTTAGACTGCCAATTTTAAGCTTTTCCATCTATTCTTTCCACAAATGTAGTCAGTCTGATTCCTATGCAGCCCATCATGTGTGGTCCATGTCGAAAGTCACCATTTGTGTCTTTTAAGATTTAGTACGACAGTGGCACCATATAGCATTTGTCCCTTTGTGACTGAGATACCTCACTCAGCATAATGTCCTCCAGGGTCACCCATTTTGAATAATATTG
>NW_006400217.1:596394-601799 GCF_000299155.1 Elephantulus edwardii | reverse complement strand
AGGGGGTGGGGTTTGGGGAGGTGCGGGGGGATTGTGTACCAATGAGGGAGTTTCTCTTTTGCTTTTCAAGGAGAGGAGCAAAGGGGGGGGGAGGGGTTTGTGCAGGGAGAAGGGTGCAACAATGAATAAATGTAATTCCAAAATCTCTGTAGATGTTCATTGAAATGAAAAATAAACAAACAAAATTAAAATTAAAAAAATAAAGTCCTGCCCACCAGGTACTAATTAGTTTAAACAAGATGTTTCCAGCCCACAATGGATAGTTAAATAAAAATGACCAAACAGCTCACATCTGATTGTTAGTTAAATAAAAATTACCAAAAAGCTCATATCTGATTGCTAATTAAATTTTTACTAATTAAATATCTCACATCTGATTATTAATGAAAATAGAAACAACATACTTCCAGAATCCAACTACTTTAAACAAGAGGTTTTCATGCAGTCCCCAACCAACTTTTAATCATAAAGACCCATCCAGCAGGTCCTAAGTTGTTTAAACAAGAGAATTCCAAAAGGCCACTGATTGTTTATTAAATAAAAACCATCAAATAACTCACAACTGATTGTTAATTAGATCAAAAAGACCAAATAGCTCACACTTGATGATTAATGATTTAAAAATGACCTACCTTCCAGAATCCAACTGCTTGAAACAAGAGGCTCTCAGACAGGCCCCAACCAACTCTGAATCACAAAGGATCACTAACCTTATTGGTTGAAGCAAGAGGCTTCCAACCCAAAAGAAATTTAAGCCTTGAGTTGCAATATTGAAAGATACTGTGGGCAATATACTGACTGACCCAGAAAGCATCAAACAAAAATGGAGGTAATACATGAAATCACTGTACCAAAAAGAACTGACTGACACTAAAAAATTTCAGTAAGTACCATATGATCCCTGCTGGGACTCAAACTCAGGATCTCCTTTTTCTGACACAGGCAGTTAGCCAATTAAGCAATAGAGCCAGTGGCCTCTGAGGAGGACCTGAAGTGTTTGCTGCACAAGGTCAAGGGCTGTAGTCTTCAATATGGATTGAAGCTCAACATCAAAAAAACAAAGATTCCCACCATTGGGCCAATTGGATGCACTATGATAGATGGAGAAGAGTTGAGGTTGTTAACAATTAGCTCCACAATCAACACTTTTGGCACCAGCAGTAAGGAAGTCAAAAGATTAATTCATCTTTTGCACTTACCTAATGCAGTCTGCTGTCAGGGACCTTTCCAGAGTACTGAAAATCAACAATGTCAGTCTAGTGACTAAGGTGCCCCTGATCCAGGCCTTGGTCTTCGCAATTGCTATGCATTGGAGAGCTGGACAATGACTAAGGATTACAGAAGAATTGATGCCTTTGAGTTGTGGTGTTGCAGAAGAGTCCTGAACAGACAATGGACCACTGAGAAAACAAATAGGTCTGTCTTGGAGAGGGTAAAAACAAGTTTCTCCTTGGAGGCTAGGATTTTGAAGTTCTGTCTCATGTATTTTGGGCGTGCGCTCAGGAGGAACTGATCCTTGGAGAATGACATCTTGCTTGGAAGAGTGGAGGTCCAGCACAGGAGTGGAAGATTCCAGATGAGATGTATTGGTACAGTAACTAGAGCAATGGGGGTAGGTGTGTCAGCGTCAGTGAGCCTGGCTCAGGACAAGGCATACTTCAGAGCTATTGTACATAAGGTCTCTATGAGTTGCAGGAGACTTGATGACACTTAACAACAATAAGAACAATCATATGTGCAGGAACCAATGGTAATGAAGGAGGAAGTGGAAGCTGCATTGAAGGTATTGGCAAAAAATAAGGCTCCAGGAATAGAGGTGATATCAATTGATTCGTTTAAATTCACAGATGCAGCCCTGGATGCACTTACCAGTCAATTACAGGAAATTTGGAGGATAGCTGTCTGACCAATGAACTGAAGAAATCCATATTTGTTCTTATTCCCAAGAAATGTGATCCAACTTAATGTGGAAACTATCAAACAATATAATTAATAATACATGCAAACAAAATACTGCAGAACTTCCAGAAGTTCAAGCAGGACTTAGGAGAGGCCATGGCACTAGGGATATCATTATTATACCAGCTGGAACCTGGCTGAAAGTAAAGAATACCAGAAGAATGTATATTTATGCTTTATTGACTATGTAAAGGCATTTTACTGTGTGGATCATGACAAGTTATGCCTAACATTGAAAAGAATGGGAATCCCAGAGCACTTAACTGTACTCATGTGAAAGCTACACATACAAGAGCCTGCTTTATAAACTGAGCAAGGAAACACAGCATGTTTTAAACTTAGGAAAGGAGTGAGTCACAGTTGAGTGTGTTTCATACTCCATTCAGTTAGTATGCTGAGCAAATGTATTTATGAAGAGGAATGTGGCATTAAGATCAGAGAAAACCTCTTCAATACCCTGCTTTATGGAGATGACAGAAACTTACTTGCTGAAAGTGAGGAGGACTTGAATCAGAAAATCAGATAATACAGCCTTTACTATAGATTGCATCTCTATGTCAAGAAAACAAAGGTTCTTACCACTGCACCAATAACATAATAAGATTATGTTAGATGAAGAAAAGAACGGAACTGTCAACAACTTCATCTTATTTGGAAACACAATTAACACTCTTGGTACCAGCAGTCAGGAAATATATTGCACAGGATTTTTGAGGACTAGTGATGTTAGTTTTAGGGCTAAGCCGCACCTGACTCATTCCATGGTCTTTCCAATCAATTTATGCATTTGAGAGCTGGACAATGAATTAGGATAACAGAAGAAGAATTGATGCTTTTGAGCTATGGTATTGGAGAAGAGCACTGAACATCCCATGGATTGCCAAAAGAACAAATAAATACATCGTGGAGAGGAGAGAGGAGAGAGTACAGTCGGAATGCTCTTTGGAGGCAAAAATGATGAGTCTTTGCCTCACATACTTCAGGCATGTTGCTAGGAGGAGCTATTTCTTAAAAAGGGTCGATTAACACAGTAACTGCCACAATGGGCTCTAATAATCAGGAAGTGTAAGGATGGCACTGGATAGGACAGAGTTCAGATCTGTTTTTCATAGAGTCGCTATGGGTCATACTTGATGGCACCTAAAAACAACAACAAACATTACCAGCAATAACAAACATTATATGACTCGACGACACATAACAACAACAACAACATTAATACTTGTAATTTTCTGTTTTGTAATATATATATATATATATATATATATATATATATAGTTGTTGTTGTTATGTGCCGTCGAACATAGGCAGACAAAGTAAACAGATATGAACAAGTGAAAGGACCACACTTATGATCATGCATAACATGCAGATGAGATATATATATATGCAGCAAATGTATCCATGTGGCTAACAGAACCAACAGGGGGCAGTATTATGTAGTAAACCTATTAACTCAATACCTTGAGGGAATGAGTCAATAATTGTGAGGTCTCAGCCTCATAGTTTCAGCTATGACACACCAAGGTCAACTGGAATAAGAAAAACCACATGGACAATGTTCTAAACTCTTTTTTAGTAAGTTGCAGCTGGGAACATAAAAGCCTGCAAGTGGCTATCTAAAATACAAACTATTGGTCATCCCATGACTGGAGCAAAGAAGGGTGAAAAAAAATCAGATGCATGGAAACATTTAGTCTACATCACTAATGAAACTCATAGTCCTCAACTTTTACAATCCTGAGATCAGAAGAACTAGATGATGCCTGACTATTATTGTTAACTAGAACACCCTGGATAGAGTAGGAGCTAATGCAGAACAAAACCTACAATCATTGACCAAGCACTAGTGGTGAATAATGATTTATGTGCCCTGTTCATTCACAGGAAGACTCAATATTGTGGGAATAACAAGCTTACCAAAAACAAACCCTGTTGTATACTTATCCTGATTTTAAACATAAAATCAATAAACATATCAATAAACATACTTCTTTTCAATAAACATATCTTTCTAGTAGAAAAAATAAGGTAGCGCAGGAAGTGATGATACAATGTGGGTACTGGAATTAAAACCATAAAACAATATATGTATAAATGTTTGCAGGAAATGTCAATCTGTTCTGAAAAATTAATTCAAACCATATTAATAAAAGAGAAAAAGTGGCCTAGTGGTGAGAAACTGCACTACAGTCTCAAAGGCACGCAGTTTGAATCCACCAGCTGGTCTACAGGAGAAGGATGGGCAATCTCTTCCAGAGTGATTAAACTGCCTCTGAATAACCTCTGGAGGGTCTGCTATGGGTCAGTTCTGACTCAATGGCACACAACACAAAAACAACAAAGAAAACATGCAGGAAAATATTTTAGCAATATCTGCAACAGTATTAATAGTCAATGAAAATTAGCTGTCAGTGTTATTAGTACTTTGAAGCAAATGTGGAATTGAATATTGACAAAAACAGAAGGTAGAAGAATTATGGTCAAGAATCAGCTTTATTCCCTGTAAAATTTATAGTTTTATGCCTAAGTTTAAGTTTCCTCATCTACAAAATGAGGAGGTCAATGGCTACTTACCCAGAAGATTACAAGATCTGTTTGAAATGAATGAAAGGGATGTGGTAAATATTCAAAACATCAAGATTTCACATCAAGGGTTAATTCCTTTGAGATATCTTCTCTTATTTATGTTTCAGTATGAGGCTATCAAGCAATGTGGACTGTCAATGTGAAAATGACTGTTCCAAACACATGAATAGTTTCCTAATAAACAAATAGTTTCCTAATAATTAACATTTGTTATTAGAATAAGGATGTGTCCTGTCTCCTAATAATTAACACTTGTTATTAGAATAAGGGTGTGTCCTGTCTCCATACCTTTTCAATCTATGTGCAGAACAGATCATTTGGGAGGCTGGGCATAATGAGGAGGGATGTGGCATCAGGATTGAAGGAAGACTCATGAAAACCTTGCGTATGATACAACCTTGCTTGCTGAAACTGAGGTGGACCATTAGCGCTAGCTGCAGAAGGTCAAAGGACTGTAGTCTTCAATATGGATTGAAGCTCAACATCAAGAAGACAAAGATTTTCACTACTGGACCAGTTAGCAGCACCATGATGGATGGAGAAGAAAACGAAGTTGTTAACAGCTACAGCTTGCTCTGGTCCACAATCAACACTCTTGGCACCAGCAGTTAGGAAATCAAAACGTGAATCACAATAGATAAATCTTCTGACAGAGATTTTTCCAGAGTACTGACAAACAACTCATCTGGTCTTCGCTCATTAGTGTTCAAGGCCTCAAACCTGTTTCTGGGATGATTCTGAAATTCAGGTGGTATGAAATTAAAGTCATATTTTGGCTCCTGTGGATTCGGTTCAATTTTCCTCAGCTTCAGCTTGAACTTGCATATGAGTAGTTGGTGGTCTGTTCCACAATCAGC
>NW_006400217.1:569510-594462 GCF_000299155.1 Elephantulus edwardii | reverse complement strand
AACAACAACAACTGAGAAACAAAGTCAGTCTAGAGACTAAGGTGAGCCTGATCCAGTCCATGGTCTTCGCAATTACTTGCTATGTAGAAGAAAGGTGAATAATGATTATTAAGAAGGATAGAAGAATTGATGCCTTTTAGTTGTGGTGCCAGAGAAGAGTCTTGAACATACCATGGACTGCCAAGACAACAAATAGGTCTGTCTTGGAGAGGGTGGAACCAAGTTTCTCCTTGGAGGTTAGGATTTTGAAGTTCCATCTCATATACTTTGGTCATGTGCCCAGGAGGGATCAATCTTTGAAGAAGGGCATCATACTTGGAAGGGACAGCACAAGAGAGGAAGATCCCAGATTAGATGGACTGATAAGGCAAGTAGGGCAATGGGGGTAGGGGTACCGGAGTCTGTGAGACTGGCTCAGGCCAGGGCAGGCTTCAGAGCTGCTGTCCATGGGACACTATGAGTCACAGGGGACTTGACAGCACATAACAATAACAACAACATAAAGAACACTGCACTGGAATAGGTAAAAGGAGGATCAATATAAAATGAATGGACAGTCGAACATTATGTGTATAGCAATTAACAGTCTAGTACAGAATATGCATTAAGGATTAAATACAAGGATGGGGATGTGAGAAGGGGAGAAAAAAAGGGCTAAGGAAAGTTAATTAGGGGACAGAGAAGGTATTGTTATGTACGGTTGAGCCAACTACAACTCATAGTAACCTGATGAACAATAGTCCTGAACTCTGCCCTACCTATCCTGAGCCAATCTCACTGTTTTGACACACCTGCCCACATTGCCACAGTCACTGTGTCAATCCGTTTCATCCCGGGTCTTCCTCTCCTGCACTGACTCTCTACCTTTTCAAGTATTATGTCCTTCTCCAAGGATTGGTCCCTCCTGGCCATGTGCTCAAGGTATATGAGCTTTAAATACCTTTCCTCCAAAGAGTAACCTGCTTTCACCCTCTCCAGGATAGAACTGTTTGTTCTCTTGGCTGTCCAATACTCTTTTCCAGCACCACAACTCAAAGGCATCAATTCTGTTATCTTTAGTTCTCTTATGTATAACAAATAATTTGAAAGAGTATGGTTTGAATAAGACACATCTTAGTCTCTAGACTGACATCATTGTTCTTCAGCACTCTGGAGAGGGTCCTTGAAAGTAGACTTTCCTAAAGCAACTTGTGTTTTGATTTCTTGACTGCTGTTGCCAAGAGAGCTGACTGTGGATCCAAGCAAGATGAAAGTGTTAAAACCTCAATCTTTACTCCATCTATCATGATGGTACCAATCGACCTGGAGGCAAGAATCTTTGTTTTCTTGATGTTGAGATGCAAACCTTATTAAAGATTGCACTCCTTTGGCAGCAAACACTGCAGTCTTCCTCAGGTTCAGTGAGCAATATTGTGTCTTCTGCATAACGTAGATCATTAGCGAGTCCTCCTCTATTCCTAAGCACACATTGTTCTTCATAAAGCTCAGCCTCCTGGATGATCTGTTTTGCATATAGACTGAATAGGTATGGAGAAAGGTCACATACCTGATGTACTCCTTTCTTGATTTTGAACCATGTAGTGTCCCTTTGCTCTATTCATATGATAGTTTCCTTGTCTAAGTATAGATTAACAAGGTTTTTATAACATGAAGTATAAATGTCATTGTACAATGGTATTTGATGTTATATGACAAAATGTATATGAATAACTGAATGAAAATAATTTTTTTAAATCCCATTAAAAAACCAACAAGGCATTTTCTAGGTAATGTTGCCTGTTGGAAACCTCAATGAGGATGACTTTAAATATTCAAAAGTTCTGCAATAGGGAGGTAAGAAGCTCCTGTGTATTTGTCAATTTGGCTTGGACAATTCAAACCAAATAAGATAGACCAGTACTCTCTGGGATAACAAGAAAGACAGAAAGTGCTTGCACTACCATCAGGAAGAAGATACTCTTAAAAATCCTCTAGAGATGGCGAAGGAGAATCAGGCCTGTGGGTGTCCCAGAGATCCTCATTCCAACAAAAGACCAAAAGTGCAACCAGAAGCCTTACTTGGGGGACTCTATACATGGTCAGTGGAGATGTTTAATTAGAATTAGGCCTATGGGTATCTCAGAGATCCTCATTTCAGCATGAGCCCAAAAGACCAAAGGTACAACAAGAAGCCTTACTCAGGGGACTCTAGATACAGTCAGTGGAGATGTTTAATTTTAATTAATATAGGAGCCACTCACTTGAGGCCTTTGACAGCCCCTTATCCCAAGACTCATAGTCAAAATGGATGGTCAGCCCACCAAAAAGATAAAGACCCAATTATTTTTTTAAATTTTATACTGATTTATTTACAAAGTTTGAATACATTGTTTTTCACAAAAGATCCTTCCCATTTCCTTCACACACATCCCACCCTTTGAATTGTGCAACCCTATGATTAACACGCCACCCACCCATCCCCCATCCTCACCCCTCTGCTTCCACTTTCCCCCTCCCTTGGATCCCCATACTAATTCTACAATAAGGGAGACTCAATTCTTGTCTCACTGCAAGAAAGAACGTTAAATATCTGAACGCACTAGCAGCTGTCACCCTACAAAAAAGACAAGGATTAAATCCTATAACTACTGGAAACCCCTTCCTTGAAGAGTACTACTTCTATACTAATCAGAGATACTTCTAAACAGTCAACAAGCAAAATTTCTAAAATCTATTCAAGCTTTCTCTGCCTTGAGGCTCCTACTCTCAGATGTATAGTAAATGTCTTTACAGTATTCGCTTTATAATGCCAGGTATAACAACTTGGATGTTATACTGTAATTATTACTTTCTTTTCAAACATGTTTGTTCAATCTATTGATGAAGTTTGAAGTTTGTGTCTTCCAGGCTCTGTGTTTTGCATATGACTCTATAGAGATGCCGTCTTACTCAAATCTTGACTTTATACCTTGGCATGCTTGGCACAGAAGCCAAAACAGCGCTCAATTCCAGCATGGAGCTACTAGAACCATCATCCAAAACCCCTAACATATTTTAGGGGCTCAAATTTCAGAGCAAAGTTAGACAGAAACAGAGGCTGAGCAGAACATGGCAGGTCCAAGAGAGAATAAGACAATGACACTAGCTAGTGGAACTAGTTGTTGTTACGTGCTGTCAAGTCGCTCTTGCAATGCATAGTGATCCTATGTACAACACTTCTGAACCCTGCTCTATCTTGAGCCTCATTGTCTCTGACACACCTAACCCTCATTACCCCAATCACTGAGTCAATCCATCTCATCCAGGGTCTTACTCTCTTGTGCTGCCCCGTCACCCTTCCAAGCATTATGTCCCTTTCCAAGGACTGGTCCCTCTTGACAACATGCAAAGTATGTCAGATAGAGCTTCAGAATTCTTGCCTCCAAGAAGCAGCCTAGTTTCACTCTCTCTAGGATGAACCTGTTTGTTCTTCTAGCAGTCCATGGTATATATTAAGTGAACTTCTCCAGCACCACAAGTCAAAGGCATCAACAATTCTCCTTCTATCATCTTTAAGTCATTGTCCAGCTTTCTGATGTACAGTAAGTGATTGCAAAGACCATGGCCTGGATCAGACACCCCTTAGCCTCTCGATTGATGTCGTTGCTCTTCAGTATTCTGGAGATATCCCTGATAGCAGATTTTCCAAATACAATTTGGTTTTTTTATTGCCTGGCTGCTGGTACCAAGAGTGTTGACTGTAGAGCCAAGCAAACTAAGCTGTTGACATTTCAATCTCTTCTCTATAATGATGCAGCCGATTGGCATAATGGTGAGAATCTTTGTCTTCTTGATGTTGAGCTTCAATCCATATGCAGTCCTTGATCTTCTCCAGCAAATTCCTAGGTCCTCCTCAGTTTTGGCAAGCAAGACTGTAATCTGCATAATGAAGGTTGCTGATGAGTCTTCCTCCAATCTTGATATCACATTCTTCCACATGGAGCCTAAACTCTCATATATGTTCTGCATATATAGATTGAAATGGTATGGAGACAGGATGCTTCCCTCGGGTATACTTTTCCTAATTTTTAACAATGCAGTGTTTCCTTGCTCTGTTTTGACAACTGTCTCCTGGTCCAAATATAGGTTTTGCATAAGCACAATCAAGAGTTCTGGAAATGAGTTAGCATCTGCTAACAGCACATCCAGTGAGAATCAAAGGAACTGCACCAGGAAGTGTCCAGTCTCACAACACTTGCAGTAATACCAGGAAGTTCTTGGGAGAGTTCAGGGAAAGCAGAGGAAGTAAAAAGTATCCTTCCCCTCGTTCTCTGAGAGAGAACCGGTTCTCTCTCAAGTATCTCTTAGGGCATTTCAAAAGTATACCCTTTAGTTCTCAACCTCTGCTGCATATTTTCAGTTTCTTGGAGTTTATGTTTTTGTTTCTTGGGGGGGGGGGTTTGTATTCTTTTCATGTAATAAATACCTGTTTGCCAGGCATGTCAGTGTGCTGGAAAACAAAAGATTGTTACCTTTTGGCCATAATGAAAAGAAATTCCTTCTTTTGGAGTTTTAGGCAATATAATTTAATAGAAATCCTTTACAGAGAAGTAGAAGCAAACATTTTAATTTTTAACATGTAGACAACTGAAGATTTTTTAAGTACCATTCTGAAAAAAATACATGAATGTCTACCCTTCATGTTTATACTATACATTCTCTGACTCTTTGAATAAATATGTATGTACATGTGTATATGCCTCTTTGTACCTGAAATTAAAATTAAAATTGGTTTAGAAGTAAAAAAAAAAATAATGTCTTTCTTTTTCATACCTTTAACTGTCTTTCTGCCATTATTTTTGAACTAGGCTTGAGAAACTCTAAGAATCCTAATGGGGTACTCTTTGCCAAAATAAACTCTTTTTTACTACTGACTAAAGAAAAAGAAAAGATCAAGTATGCAGCATTCCTATATAAGTGTGTACTTACTAAAGAATAGTGCCATTCAGAATTTGTTATCTTGCAAGGGTTGTTATCAGGCTCTTTCACATTGAAATTTGCCTTTTAGAATCATGTAGGTATGAAGAAACTAAAACATTGGTAATAAATTTAACTAGCATCCCAATGTGTAAAAACTTCTTACTCAATACTAGATTTGACCATTAAATAATCATTGAAATAATCATAATAACTACAAATATATTTTAAAGTACAACTATATATCACCTTTGCTGAGTACTCCATTCTTTTTTTTTTTATTGTAACAATTGATTCTTTATTTACATTAGCCGTTTAACTCATAATAGCTCCAACTCCGGACATCTTTGGTAAAGGACCAAAGACTGATAAATTCCAGAGTGAAACCTGAGTACTCCATTCTTAGTCTCTCTCCTTTGCAAATAAGGAAATTAAGTCCTGGAAAGCTTGGCTAGAACTTTGCCAAGATCCCACAAGCCAAAGCAGCTTTCATTAAATCCAAAAGAGGACTGCAGCGTAAACACAGAGGTTTGCCATGCCCACCTCCCATGCACTATGTGAGGCATTGGGACTGACACTATTATGTTGCAATAGGTGTGGGAATGCTGAAAGTCATTACCCAGAGTTGCCCAGCCTCATTCTGTTGGTCACTCGGAATTGTTCCATCAGTTGATCAATCGGAATTGTTCCATCAGTTTAAGTGACATAAGCATTCATCTTCAATGAACCATTCATCAAAGGTTTATTTCACCCAAAAGTATTTACAGGATTCTCAATTTTTTTTTTTTGCAAGATTAACCAAAAAGATTTATTGTTTCATTTGTCTGTTGGCCATCTGAATGTCTTCCTCTGTGAAAAGTCTTGCCATGTCTTTTGCCCATTTTGTAATTGGGTTATCAGTCTTTTTCTTCTGGAGGCCCAGGGATATTCTGTAAACTTTTGCAATGAGCTCCTTGTTACCAAATGTTTGCTCCCAGGTGGTAGGTTTTCTTTTCACCCTTTGATGAGCACAGAGATTTAATCTTTAGGAAGTTCACTCATCAATTTTATCCTCTCCAGAATGTGCATTTCTGGATGTATTTTTCAGTCTCTTTATACCATAGATGAGGTCTCCGAAACTTGGCCCCATTTTGTCTCTTATGAACTTTATGGTTTTGGCCTTTACTCCCAGGTCTCTGATTCACCTTGAGTTGATTTTTCTGTATGGTGTGAGATGTGGATCCTGTTTTAACTTTCTGCAGGTAGCAGTCCAGTTTTGCCAGCACTATTTGTTGAAGAGTTTGTCACTTCTCCATCTGATAGGTTTTATTTCCTAGTCGAATATCAATTGACCATAGATGGGGATGTCCATTTCTGAGTTCTTGAATCTGTTCCATTGGTTTATGTGTCTGAAAAAAATGCTCAAAAATCATTGACAGTAAGAGAGATGTAATTCAAAACCACAATGGGATACCATCTTACCCAGTAGCATGGGCAAAGTTTAGTAGGGCAGCAAGTAATAAATGTTGGAGAGGATGTGGAGAAGTGGGAACTCTTAAACACTTTTGGCAAAATTGTAAAATGGTACAACTACTCTGGAAGACAGTTCGGTGTTTCCTCAAAAAGTTGAACATAGAAACTCCATATGGCCCAGCTATTCCACTACTGGGAACACACTCCAAAGAAATTAGAACTGAGACACAAACAGAGATTTGTACATCAATGTTCATAGCAGCATTATTCATCATTGCAAGAATATGGAAACAGCCCATATGTCCAATCACAACTTAATGGATTGAGAAATAATGGTACATTCACACAACAGAATACAATGCAGCAATCAGGAACAATGATTTTTTTAAAAAATTACATAACTTGAGAGAGACTGGGGATCATTATTGAATAAACTAACTCAGTCTCATAAGGACAAATATCGTATAAGGTGCTTATTGTAAAAATAGAAGATAACTAGTAAAGCATGCATTAGAAAACAAGGAGGGAAGGGATGAGGGTGGAGGGGTGAGGAAGAGTAGGGGAGAAATCACAAAGCTGCACAGTTTTGTGGGTGGGGGGAGTACAGGAAGGATCCAAATGAAAAGACAGGGTAATGATGAGCAAGGTCTAATGGTGATTAATTGTATAAAACATAAGCATGAGAATGATTGTATGAAATACAATGTCAATGAAGACACAGCGAGTGAAAAATAGTGTGAAATACAATGTATACAAACTTTGTAAGCAAATCTATAATAATAAAAAAAAAGATTGTTAGCTGCCACCTACAAACCCAAATCACTTCTGTATTCTTGGCCCTAATAATGAATAATAATGCCATCTGGTGGAGAAGTAAAACTGTGAGTCAGGGAGATACTTAGGATGTGTCTGTACTATTCAAACAACATGCCTGCTCCTGTTTGTCCTGAACTGCTGATTTCTACTGTTCTATGCTAGAACCCTGTCTCCCTATTCAATTACTATTTTCAGCATATCCAGGTAATTATACTCAGATAAATATGCAGGCTGTACTAACTTAGCCTGAGAGTTAAATGGTTGGTGTGTAGCACCCAAAAGAAAGGCCTGATAATCTTTACATGAGATCACACTGTTCAAAGGGAATTCTGGATTGACACAGTGACTGCCACAATGGACTTGAGTCAATCAGTGATTCTTAATGTGGAACAGGATAGGACAGGGGTCATATCTTTTGTTCATAGTATTACTATGAGTCATACTAGACTCGTCAACATTTAACAACAGTGAGTAAGCACTGACAAACCAAAGACATGCAGTTCACATCCACCAACTGCTCTGTAGAGAAAGATGAGCAATCTCCTTTCATGCTATTTATAGCCTCTGAAAATCCTCTGGAAGGTTAGCTATGAGTCCGTCATAATCTGATGGCATATAACAATAGCAGTATTAAAAACACTATAAACATAGTCTTATTTTGTATATATGGTGTAATCATGAGTCAACTGTATCTTAAAATTTACTATCTGACCTAGAGGGGAGATTAAATGAATAAAAGTGCTTTTCTAAATTTGCTTCCTCTAATACTCTTCAACTGACGTATTCCAAAGAAATTTTATACAAAACAAATAAGAGGTGTTCTTATGGCAGCCTACACCTTGGACTCAACTTTCCCTGAAAAAAAAATTTATGAAAACATACACAGCTGTGTCATTCTATTTTTTTTTTTTTAGTACAGTTAGAAAATCTAGTCTTAAATGTCACAGTCCTGAACACTGAGGAAAAAAATTGTTGGAGGGAGAGACTCTTCAGAGAATCAACACTTGCACTACAACATGCCTCCAGAAACTCTATGAACTTTGATAAATGTTGATAGCTATAGAAAGGCTTCGGGCCTCTTGTTCATAGGTTCACTATGAGTCATGCTTGACTTGAAGGCAATCAACAAACAACAACACAACAACATTATGTCAAAAAAGATAAGGAAAGAAAACAAAATCATCCTTATTGGCTGTCAATGTGCCTTCATTAAAAGAAGATAAGGCATAATTTCAGAATAAAAAATTCTTTTCAAATAGGGACAGTTAAGAACCTCAGTAAAAATTTTTGCTTCAGACTAATAACAGCCCAGTTGGGATTTTGAGGCATGGATAAAGTAACCCTAGGTTTACACAACTCCAAATTATACCCATTCCAAGCTAAGAATTTCCTCACTTGATGTACCACTTGAACTTCCTGGCATCACACTGAGAGCCCTGTTTGTCCAAGTGGGCATGAACAGGGTAATTGAAGTACATACCTGCATCTGAGTTCGAAGTAGCTTTTCGATTTGAAATGAGTAGGTATCATTGCTGACATTATTGTATCTCTGAATTAAGAAACTGAGTGTTGCATTCATGTTTTGCTTACTCATGGGCTTCTCCTGGAATCCCTCCCATCTTTGGAAATGGCCCAACTTGGCCACGAGGACCAGGGCAGCCAGAAACAAGGATTTCTTCCAGCTTCCAACTCTCATCTCCACAGTCTCAAAGTTTTCTCTCCAGCTGACCTTTGAAGGTGAGGAGGTTCCAGGCAGCAGCTCACCCTTCCTCTGCAGCAGCCTTGTCCACACAGGCTCTCCCAGGAGACAATCTGCCTGCATTTAAACAAAGACTTAAGCCTGGATCTTGTCTTCCAAGGTCCTTCCCAGTTTGATAGGAAGGCAAGTCAACACATTCTCCTTGCCTGGCACCCCAGCCTACTCAACAGTCTTGTTTCCACACTTGTGATGTACATTCAGTTGTCTGGTGATCTAAGCAAGTTGTTGCTGTGTGCCATTGAGTTGGAAATAACTTATAGTTGACCCTTCAGTGCATATCGTGGAGGAAGGGAATGTCCATTCCTGTCCTGCAGAGCAGCTGGTGGATTTGAACCACATGTCTTTGCATTGGCAGCTTACCACTAGGCCACCAGAGCTCCAAAGCAAACAGAACTTCTAAAGATTTGCTAAAGTTGTGCTCTGTATTCAAACCTACCAAGGTAGGAACCGAAATTCACTAAATAATGCTGAACTCTAAGATCTGGTGTGATAGTACTAGCTCTAAGAGCTAGTATGATATACCTATTTTTGTGTTCCATCTGCCTAAGTCATCAACAATTCCTTGTACTTTCCTAGACACATATTCCCCTTACTTACCTGCAACTACTTCACAACAAATTTCTGCCTGCTGGTTGTCCTGACACTAGCTCTTGTTATCTTGCTGTGACCCCAATGGAGCTTTGTGAGGTAATCTCAGCTGACCTGTGAGGGAAGAATAAAGCATGATATCTATTCAGAAATTAATCCTGTATATACCTGGTGATTGGAGGTCACGTACATCTAGAAATCCATGAAAGCTTTCTATTTTTAAAACACTTGCTAAGGCATTATCCTGTATAGAATTCTGCTCCAGAAAAAAGAAACACTGTGGAACAATTGGCAAAATGTGAATGGAATTTTTGTAGTTTTGTATAACTGTTAATTTCCTAGTTTCACCATTTTTACAGTTACATAAAACATTAACATTTGAGAAACTAGATAAGAGGTATAAAAAATACTCTTTTTCATTATTTTTATGAAACAAATTATTTTAAAAAGAAAAAATTTTAAATCTTAGAAATTACTAATATGTTGATCTGAGAAGGAGGGTAATATAATGAAGGAGGCATAGGCTTTAAACCCAACTATCCCAAGGTATGCAGATTATATAGCCTTGCTTACAAAAGCAAAGAACTGAAATAATTATTTCAAAAGATCAGAGACTATAGACTTCAATATGGGTTATATCTCAAGGCCAATTAAACAAAAATTCTTACCTCTGGACGAATATGCAACACGAAGACTGAGAAAAGAGTGAAATTGTCAATGGTTTCATTGTATTTGTATATACAATCAACACTATATACAATCAACACTCACAGGAGCAATAATAGTTAAGAAATTAAAAAAACAAAACCCAACATGCTGCATTGGGAAAATCTGCTGCCAGGGACCTCATCAAATTTCTATAGGGCCTGGATGTAAGTTTAAAGACCAAGAAGTGTCTGAACCAAGCCATGGTATTTTATATTGCTTTGTATGCACCTATGACATAGCTTCATTTTGTCTTCCTTATCCAGACATCCTCCCTTGGTATTTCCAAAGTCAGTCACTAAAACGCAGACTGAGATTGTTAAAAGTTCATTCTGTAGTTGAATATAAACATATACAACTATAATACACTAAATGTATTTTGGCCATAATAAAATTGACACAATTCAAACATGCTACAAAATAAGACAAACAATGGGAGACCATTCTGTGATCAAAGATTAAGGAAGATAAGACCCCCACATTGGAACAAAGCGTAGCTCTGCCTGAAGGTTAATGTTCAGCCAGTTCCCAATTCAGAAAAACTGTATTGAGCATCTCATCAATGCCTCATACAGTGGTCTATGCATGACCTTACATACAGGACAAGAAAGAATGCAGTTCCTGCAACAGAATATGAACCAGTACCATACGAAGCTACATGCACGTGGGCAACCTCTCATAATAAGTGATGCAAACCACATCCCAGAAGCCTTTGCAATAGACTCTATATTCAATATTATTTGTGCGTGCACCTGTTTTCCATAATCCTGCCTTTCTCCCATCTATACTTGAGACAATAATGAGTAAACAGGTTTCCTATCTGCAACTTTTTCCAAGTTCTGGACAAATTTTGTTTAGAGAGATAGAGTCAGTATTTCATGGTCCCTCTCCAGCTCCACTCTACCTCTAATACTTATAAACTAACTTGCCTAATAAAACTTGATTCAGTACATGAAAAACAGTCACCTACAAAAGAGAAACAATTAGATTAAGATCTGATTTCTCAGCAGAAACCATTTGAGCAAGAAGACAATGGGATGACATATACAGTAGGTTGAAAGAAATCAATTGCCAGCCAAGGATCCTGTACCCAGCAAAGCTAATCAAATATGAATGAGAAAGTAGGTCATTTGCAAAAAAGCAGAGCTTAAGGAATTTGTGGGGGAAAAAACCAACACACAATCAAACCTACATAAAATTCTTAGAGAAGTCCTTCAAACAGAGACACCAAAGGAAAGCAGATAGACCACAATAAACAGAAATAACAGAGAAGGAAACACAGCAACAATGGCAATTATAAAACCTGTCCTGTAAATAATCACACTTAATGTGAATGGATTAAATGCACCAATTAAGAGATAAAGATTTGCAGAATGAATTTTTTTAAAGGTGTCTATCAATACAAGAGACACATCTAAGAAATGAAGAAAAAATAGACTAAAAATCAAAAGTTGGGGTAAAATATACCGAGCAAATGGCATATACAAAAAAGCAAGAATGGCAATACTACTCTCTGATAGAATAGAATTCAGTATGAAAACCACCAAAAAAGAAAAGGAAGGAGCTTCATTACTTAATAACTAAAGGCACAGTAGATTAGGAAGACATAACCTTAGTCAACATCTACATACCAAATAATAGACTTGTAAAATACATTACACAATGGCTAATAGAATTGAAGAAAGAACTAGACAGCACCACAATAGTGGTAGAAAGTTTTAACACCACTCTCACCAAAAGACAGCACACTCAAAAGAAACTTAACAAAGATGCAGAAGATATACTATACTTATATAGTATACTATGTAAGCCGCTAACTTGACCTTGTAGATGTATTCAGAGACTACACTCAACCAAGTCAATTTATTTTCTTCTCAAGTGCACATGGTACATTCTCCATAACTGATCATGTACTAGAACATAAAGTAAGCCTCAACACTGAAATAATATTTTTTCAGAACACAATGACATAAAACTAGAAATTAATGACAAGATGATAAAGCATATAAAGTCACCCACGTGGAAGCCAAATAATATCCTGTTAGAACATAATTGGGATATATACGAAATAAAAAGTGAAAACAAAAGTTCCTTGAAACAAATGGAAATACAAATACAACATATAAAAACCTCTGGAATGCAGCTAAGTCAACCCTCAGGGGGCAGTTCATAGCAATAGGCAAACACATTAAAAACTGAAGAAGCAAAATTAATGATCTAACTCAACATTTCTATAATAGAAAGAAGAAGAAAAAAAAAACAAAGCACCAAGCCAATATAATACCACAGCCTCTAGAAGAAGGGAAAGTTTAAGGACAAGAGCTGAAATTAATGAGCTAGAAAACAGGGGGGAAAAACCCAAATGAAACCACAACAAGATCAAGAGCTGATTCTTCACACCCTTGACATACCCTTGGCAAACTTAACAAAAGAAGAGAAAGATAAGTCATAAACAATTAGAATAAAAAACGACAGAGATTACATCATAATAGAACCTGATGAAATTAGATTGATAATACTGGGATATAATGAAAAGCTATACCTCAAGCTGCAATACTTAAGGATGTTTTGGGCAGAATATGAAATGATCCAAGAAGCATTAAAAGAAGATGGAAAGAGTATACAGAGTCATTGTTACCAAATGGAATTGGTGACACAGAAGAATTTCATGAAACAATGTATAAACAAGAACCTGTGGTGATGAAGGAAGAAGTTCAAGCTTCTCTTAAAGAATTGGCAAAAAACAAGGCCCCAGGAATTGAAGGCATACCAGCTGATATATTTCAACAAGCAAATGCTGCCCTGGATGTGCTCACAAGTCGTATCAAGAAATCTGAAGGACAACCACCTGGCCAACAGACTGGAAGAGATTTATATTTGTTCCCATTCCAATAAAAGGTGATCTGACAGGGTGTGGAAATTATTGAACAGTATCATTGGTGTCACATGCAAGCAAGATTCTGCTGAAGATTATCCAAAAATGACTAGAATAGCACATCAACAGAGAACTGCCTGAAGTGCAGGCTTGGTTGAGAAGAGGTCATGGTACTAGGGATATTATAACTAATGTCAATGGATCTTGGATGAAAGCAGAGAGTACCAGAGGAATGTCTATCTATGTTTCACTGACTATACAAAGGCCTTTAACTGTGTAGATCACAACAAACTGTGGCTTACTCTGAGAAGAATGGGAATCCCAGAACTCTTGATTGTGCTTATGTTAAGCCTATACTTGGACCAGGAGGCAGTCATCAGAAAAGAGAAAGGAAATACTGCATGGTTCAAAACTGAGAAGGGTATGAGCCAAGGATGTGTCCTACCTCCATCCATACCTTTTTCAGTCTCTGTGCGGAACAGATTATCCAGGAGGCTGGGCTCTATGAGGGGAAATGTGGCATCAGGATTGAAGGTAGACTCATCAACAATCTGCATTAGGCACATGATACAACCCTGCTTGTTGAAACTAAGGAAGATCTGAAGCTCTTGCTGTAGAAGGTCAAGGACTGAAGCCTTCAATATGGATTGAAGCTCAATACCAAGAAAACAAAGATTCTCATCACTGGGCAGATTGGTAGCATCATGATGGTGAAGAGATTGAGATTTTCAACAGCCTCAGTTCACTTGGCTCTACAATCAACAGTCTTGGTAACAGCAGCCAGGAAATTAAAAGACAAATTACATTGGGGAAGTCTGCTGTCGAGGACCTCTCTAGAGTCCTGAGGAGCAATGATGTGAGTCTCAAGTGGGCATAATCGAAACAATGATCTTCACAAGTATATATTATGCATCAGAGAGCTGGACAATAACTAGTAATGACAGAATAATTGATTCCTTTGAGCTGTGGTGCTGGAGAAAAGTATTGAATATACCATGGTCTGCTAGAAGAACAAACAAGTTCGTCCTGGAGAGGGTGAAGCCAGGATGCTCCTTGTAGTTAAAGATTCTGAATTTTCACTGTCATACTTTGGATATATTGTAAGGCTGTATCAGTCCTTGGAAAGGGATGTCATGCTTGAGAGGGTGGGGGAACAGCATAAGAGAGGGAGACCCTTGATGAGATAGATTGATTCAGTGACTGGGATAATGGGGGTAGGGGTATCAGAGACAATAAGATTGGCACAGGATAGAGAAGGCTTTAGGGCTGTTGTACATAGGGTCACTATGAGTCACAGGCCACTCACCAGCACATAAGAGTAATAATAACATACCCAAATAAATTTAAAAACTTGGAGGAAATTGAAAAATTCCTTGAGACTCATGCCCTACATAGTTTGATGTGGACAGATGTAGAACACTTGAACAGACCCATCACAAAAGAAGAAATTGAGCAGGTCATAAAAAGACTTCCCCACAAAAAGTTTTGACCCTGTGCACATCAAAAACTTTTGCCAATAGGGTGAAAAGCAAACCTACTGACTGGGAAAACATATTTGGTCATGCCATCTCAGACAAGAGTCTCATAGCAAAAGTTTATAGAATACTACAGGAAATCAGAAGACGAATTGCACTCGGAAAGTCTGCTATTGGGGTCCTCTCAAGAATATTGGGGAGCAACGATGTCAATCTGGAGACTAAAGTGTGCCTGATCCAAGCCATGGTCTTTGCAATTTTTTGCTATACTTCAGACAGTGAATAAGGATGATAGAAGAATCAATGCCTTTGAATTGTGGTGCTGGAGAAAAGAGTGTCAAACATACTGTGAATTGCCAAGAGAACAAACAGGTCTGTCCTAGAGGTGAAACCAAGTTTTTCCTTGGAGGCAAGGATTCTGAAGCTCTGTTTCACATACTTCAGGCACGTGGTCAGAAGGGACGAGTCCATGGAGAAGGACATCATGCTTCTTAAAGTGGAGAGACAAAGCAGGAGAGGATGACCCCAGATAAAACAGATTGACACAGTTACTGGGGTAATGGGAATAGGCAAGTCAAAGTATCCTGAGCATCCTTAGTATCCTGAGATTGGCTCAGGATAGGGCAAGGTTCAGAACTATTGTACATTGAGTCGCTATAAGTCATATGCAACTCAACGGTACATAATAACAACAACAACAAGACCTCCAGAAGAAAAATACTGATAAACTAATTACAAAATGGACAAAGACATTGAAAGACTTTTCACAGAGGAAGACATTCAGATGGCCAAAAGACACAAGGAGAAAGGCTCAAAATCACTGGCAATAAGAGAGATGCAAATCAAAACCACAACAAAATATCATCTCATCCCAATAGCAGTGGCAAATTTTAACAGGACAGAAAACAACAAATGTTAGAGAGGATATGGAGAGACGAAAACTCTCTGTAGATGGGATTGTAAAATGGTACAACCCTCTGGAAAGCGGTTTGCCATTTCCTCAAAAAGCTGAACATAAAAAATTCCATATGACCCAGCTATTCCACTGCTTGGAATATACCCCAAGAAAATGAGAACTGAAAGACAAATGAGGATTTGTACACCAATAGCAGCATTATTCACAGTTACAAGAACATGGAAACAGCCCAAATGTCCCAGAGCAAACAAATGGATTGAGAAATTGTGGTACATTCACATGATGGAATGCTACACAGCACTCAGGAGCAACAACTAAAAAAAAAAAAATAACAAAACAAAAAACAACCATGGGAGAGTCTGGGGAACATTATACTAAGTGAACTAACTCAGTCTCATACAGAAAAATACTGCATCAGATAATTTTTCTTAAAAATAGAAGGATAACTAATAAAACATGTATGAGGTTCCAAGAGAGAAAAAGGTGGGAACAGAGAGATGAAGGTGGGCAGTGGGGAAATCACAGGGTGACACAATTTGGTAGATGGGGGAGGAGATGAAGAAATGACAAAGATCCAGCAGGAACCTAAGAAGGCAGGGTAATTATGGGCCTAGTTCAATGATGATTAATTTCATAAAACACAAAGTATGGGAATGATTGTATGTAACATGTGAATAAAGCAAAGTGTGAAAAACAATGTACACAAATTTTGTACGCAAATCAATATAAAAACAGAAAGAAAAAGAAAACACTGTTCATGTGGAATCACTAAGCCTTTCCTGATCAGTAAAAGGTAAAATCATGAGAAATTATACACCTTTTGACTGGCTGTCTGTCACAGTACTTGAGCTTTTGGAGTCTCCATTCAGCATGTATCAGTCCAGATTGAGACAAAGTGGCCAAGAGTTGTTGGAGTTTTCCCAATCCAGCAATAAGCAAATGAAGGGGTTGAGCTTACTGCAGCCATACACATCACCTAGCAAAGAAATCTTGTGTACAAGCACTCAGTTCCATCCTAGAATCATGATGGAACACTAAATTTAGAGTTACTCATAAATGAGAATGCTGATTTATGAAATATGCCCAGAAGCTGAAGTTAAGATTCAGATGAAAGCCATTTATTGACAGGTGATTCCCTCCACAAGAAGGGGTATGGAGACAAGAAAGAGAAGGAGTCCAATAAAGTGTATGGAACAAGTACTTTCCATTGGGTGCAACAAGGCTCAGTCTCACTGAGGAAGGCTGGGAAAAGGTATAAAGTCCATTGTTGTTTCTCGTGGGCGGAGCAGAAGGAAGACTAATAAAGTGAAATGTGGTTCCAGAGGTCTAGAAGTTCTCTCAGGCTAATAGCCCTGAGAAACTCTAGAACTCTTTCTTTTATTAGCATTCAGAAACAAGGAAAGTTCACAAAGAAATGATAGATAAAAGACATTTATACAAATAAGACTTCTTTGTATTCATAGGCTGTGTTTTCTTATATTCACAACAATGTTATCAAGAACAGGAACATCTGTTTCTACCATCAAGGAAGTATGTGTCTCAAGACGTGTGATAACTGCTTGCAGTCCTCTTTCTGGGGACGCCTTGCATTCAAGACATGTAACCAAGTCCTGAAGACACATTTGTCCTGAAACAACCCTACATTAACTCTACATTAAAGTAACCCTACATTAACCCTATAGTCTGAAAGGTTTCGGATCAAAACCAAGAACTACGCTGAGGTAGAAACATTTCTTGGAGTTTATTGCATGCTGGGCTACTCAGCAAGAGGAGTAGCCCTGGGGGTTGGGCTCAGGGGGTTTATATGAGGTCTTTGCAGTGGTTCACTGTTACATAAAGTTTCTGGTCTTGAGAAACTGGTTCTGGGGAATGTCCTGACATGGATTTTCTGAGTTCTGGTTTCAGAAAATGTCCTGACAGGATTTTCTGGTTTTGGAAAATGTTCTGACATGGGATTTTCTGAGTTCTGGTTTTGGAAAATAATCCTGACATAGGATTTTTGAGTTGAGCTTCAACCTCCATTTTTATTTTTAGCCTAACACAGTCCATCACAGAGAAAGAGTAAAGTTGGGTATTTTTCTTAGATGGTTGATGTTTTGTGTCTACTAGACTGTGATTCTTATTGATTTGGCAGATGCTATATTAATAGACTATTTTTTTTATCTGATGCAAACAGTCAATCAACTGAAAGGAAAGTTTCTTTAAGTTGTGGCCAGAGTTCACTCTCTCCCTCCCTCCCTCTCTGTAAACTAAACTCTGTATTGTACTTTTGAGTGAAAGCGTGGCATTCTCATCTCCATTTGTCCTTCTAGCTTATTCCTTATTTCCTTCTCAGCTTTAGGTAAATGCATCTCTTTTGATGGTAAGGTTCATCTTAAAAGGATATTTATTATTTGGCTGAAAATTGAGACACAGGCCTGGCTCAAAGTTCCAAGCTCAAAGTGCTTGAAGGTCATCATCTTGGGTGTTACATCAGTCTCTATTCAACCAGACAGACAGACAGACAGACAGACTATTTTTGTGATTTTTAATTTTGTACCCCATTTTCTCTAGTCCATTTTACAGCGGTCAGCAATGGTAGCTGTGTATTACCAACTTCTAACTTCAGAGTAGTGAAGATTGAGGTTCATGTGGTCTTAATTAGGCTAACGGTGGACTACGGTATGCCAACCAACATTGAAATATTAAGATACTATGGTCTTGAGGCCATTTGTTGTTAGATACCATCAAGTCTTCTCCAATTCATAACCACCTTCTGTACTACCGATCAAAACCTTGCCCAATCCTGTGTCATCCTCACAATTTCTGTGACACTTAAATCCATTGTTGTAGTCATTATGTAAATTCATCTGGTTAAAAGTCTTCCATTTCTTTGCTGACTATCACTTTTCCAAGCATGATGTCTTTTTCCAAGGATTGCTCTCACCTGAAAATATGCCCAAAGTATGAAACAAAGTCTCATCATCTTCATCTCTAAGCTGTTAGCCTTGTTACACTACTTCCCAGAAAGATTTATTTGTTCTTTGGGAAGTACAAAATATATTCAATATTCTTCAACAACATCTACAGTGCAAAAGGTATAAATTCTTTGATCTCCTTTATTTATTGTCCAACTAACTTACGCACGTGTAGGAAGCAATCCTTGTTCTTTAATATGTGAAAGAAGTCCTTGACAGTAAATTTGTCAAGACACTTTAATTGCCGCTTCTATAGATGTCAATTGTAGATGCAAGTAAAATGAAATCTGTGGCAACTTTAATCTTTTTTTAAATCTTTTTTTCCATTTACCATTTTGTTTATTGGCCCAGGTGTTTTCTTTATTTTGAGGTGTTCTCTACACTGACTGTGAAAATATATATGTAGAAATATCTTCTGCCAAACCTGTCTAACCATGAATATAGTCTCATCTGCTCATACATGTCTTTCTTACTGAAAATGCACATAAAGCTTACTCTCTCAAACCGGTACACTTGTTGATTAACCTCCAGTTCTTAGAATGTAAGCTCTGTAAAGAGAAAGAAGGGAGTGGAGAGAGAAAGAGTCCGACCTAGTAGTGTAGTGAGCTATATGTTGGGCTGCCAACTGAAAGATTGGTGATTTTAATCCGCTATCTTCTTCATGGTAGAAAGACGAGTAATCTCCTCCAGTAAAGATTTAAAACCTCAGAAACCCAATGTAAGTTTGTTATGAGTTGAACTTGAAAGCACTTGCTGTTGTTGTTGCTAAGTGTCGTTGAGTCAAGTATGACTCACAGAAGAAACTCTATGAATGACAGATCTAAATCTGTCCTACTATCCTCATCATCTTTGATATACTTGATCCCATTGCAGCAGTCACTGTATCAGTCCATCTCGTAAAGGGTCTTCCTTTACTTCTCTGTCTCTCTCCTCTCTCTCTCTCTCTCTCTCTCTCTCTCTCTCTGTCTCTCTCTCTCTCTTTCTCTCTTTCCCATTCTTGCCACCAAAGAGCACCTTGGGTGCACTTTCTGCAAGACATACCTGTTTGTTCCTTTGGCAGTCCATGAATATTCAGTACTCTTCTCCAACACCAAAGCTCAAAGGCATTAATCCTTCGTCATCTTTATTCATAGTCCAGCTTTCAGATGCATTGCAGATGATTGAAAAGACCATGGCTTCTACAATATTGGTCTTACATAGTATTTGGTTTTATGGGACTGAGTTAGTTCACTTAGCATAACGCTTTCCAGTTCCCTCCCAAGTTAGTAATTTACAAAATCATTGCTCCTGCATGCTGCATAGTATTTCATTGTGTAAATGTGCAGGGGAAAGGGGGGCTTAATCATAGGGTCAAACAATTTGATAGGTGGAGGGAGGCCATAGTGGGTAAAGGAAAGGGGACAGATCTGGTCTGAGAAATAATGTATACAAACTTATCATTAAACCAGTATAAAATAATAATAATAATAATAATAATAATAATAATAATAATAATAATAAAATGGCTTGAATCATGTGCACCTTAGTCTTTAAGCTGACATCATCACTCTTCAATACTGACAGCGGACATATTTCCCAGTGCAATATTTTTTTTATTTCTTGACTGCTAGTACCAATGATCTTGACTATGGATCTATGTTGCCGTCTTCCAAGCCGTGGTGAAGACAACACACTGATAAGGGTGCAATGGAGAAAAACCACTCCAGAAGTGTGTCAGGGGACTAACGCAATTTTATTATAGGTACAGTGTTATTTAAACTTTTAGTCACATTTAGGCACATTGCCTATTGGAAAGAACATATATGGCAGAAGTCATGGATGCTCTGCTTAACCTTTAGCCTCTGGGGGTGCATCCTGGACATATAGCTTGTCAAGTGTGCTTCACTCACTTATGTGAGCCAAATAGGCCACCACCCAGCTAGGGCTATCACGGGATCTATTTCCTCCTTGTGTATGTTCACTCACAGATCAAAGCAAGGTTAAATCATTGACAACTTTAATCTTTTCTCCATCTATCATGATGTTGTCTATTGACTCAGTGATGAGTGTTTTTTTCTTGATGTTGAGATGTAATCCATGTTGCAGTCTGTATTCTTTGATCTCCTGCAGCAAGTGATTCAAGTTCTCCTCATTTTCAGCAAGCAAGGCTGTGTCATCTATATAATTAAGGTTGTTGATGAATCTTCCTCTGATCCTAATACTATATCCTTCTTCATAAAGTCCAGCTTCTGGGATAATTTGTTCAGCATACATATTTAAAAGGTTTGGAGAGAGGATACTGTTCTTATGCATGCCTTTCTTGATGTTAAAACATGCAGTATTCTCTTGTTCTGTTGAAACAGCAGATTCTTGGTCTATGGATAGGTTTTATATAAGCCCAATTAAGTGTTCATGAAATTCATACCATACCCCTTCCCTTCTCTCCTCTGTATAAGACTAAAAGACTGAAATGCTAGGACTAGCAGGCATGGAAGTAGTAGGCAAAATCCATGGTATGAAGTTTCTGCTAACTGTGTTAGATTGCATTAAGGGAACCCAGTAAGTAGTTACTGCAATTTGACCATTGAGTAGTGAGAGTTAGTTGCACTCAGCTCCATGAACAAGCAGCTACATTGCTTGGACAGTCATGACACCAGCCCAGTGTAATGCTGTTGGTACCTTTCATTCATATCCTCACCATTCTTGCTCATTGCTATATTCCACATAATACTATCCCCACAGCATCTCTCTTTCTATGAACACATACAGATCAGCACACCTTTTCCCCTCCCCAGATAATGATTTTCTGACCCTGTCTTGACTAGAACTAGTTGTTCTCAAATAGGTTGGTTGGAGTGATTCACACTTGACAGTCCAGTCTATTTTCTGACCTGCTGATTCACTCTGAATGTGTATGAGCTGCTGTGATCTGCATATCAGGAAAGGCCAGCAGACTCTGTCTAGTTGGTTTTACCTTGATCATGGCACAGGATCCTCTTTTTCTCTCTCTCTTTTATAAAAAGTGCCCAGCACCACTAAAAGGCATATAGACCAGAGCTGTCCATTACAATTTAATGTTAGTGGGAATATTCTGCATCTGTACAATCCAATACGACCACTTGAAAAGTTACTGAGCGCATTTCTGAATGGGTTTGAATCTTCAACTTTTCATTTATCAGCCAAGTACATTTACACCCCTAGGAACTCTAAATTGTACACCAAAAACCTAAAAACTGCCAGAGAGTCAATTCCAACTCCTGTTGACCCTCCATCAGACTTCCAAGGCTGTAAATGCTTTTGGAGAGGCTGCATATCTCTCTCCTGCAATTACAGGTGAATCCAAATGGCCAGCCTTTGGATTAGCAGTCCAACAGGTCACCAGAGTTCCTTAAGATATTTACTCAGATGCTACTACTCATAACTTCTATTCAGTGACTTCATAAAATGCTAACAACCATTTTTCACATTCACTGGTAGTCCTACAAAACATTAAACCAACCTCAGCCACAGTTTATGCAGGCACATAAGAATCACTTATACTTTATCACTGCTACTTAAAAAGTCCCTCATCATTGTTATTAGTGACATGCTGTAAGTCTAATATCTTGCACCTAAGATTTTTTTCACAGATGTTAGAAAATATCAAACCCAAACTAAACCCACTACTGTCTTAGTAATTTTTAATTCATAGTCACTAGTAGAGTTTCAAAAGTTGTAAACTGCCCATCTATCTCATAAGGATTTGAACCAACAATTTTTCAGTTGGCAGCCTGACATGGTAGCCACTACACTGCCAGTATCTACTTGTTAAAAGGTATGTGACCCTCCAATAAGAGACACTAACCTAATTTTTACTAACATCCAGTATATCCTCCAATAGGAGAAACTAGCCTAATTTTCACCAAGAAGACCTTCTTTTATGTATCCATCTAGGTTTTCCAGAGAAAAAGAATCAATAATACATGTAACATGTTTAAACAAAACAGGAGCTAAGGTAAGGAGCTGTGCTGTTTCTATGAAAAAAAGATGGAAAATATCCTCCTGTGAAATTTACAACCTCTGAAAACCCACTGCAAGGTCAGGTATGAGTCACTTCTGACTTGATAGCACGTAACAATAGTAACATATATTTTGGGCCAGGAGAGACTGGTCCTTGGAGAAGGGCATTATGCTTGGAAGGACAGAGGGGCAGTGCAGGAAAGGAAGACCCGGGGTAAGATGGATTGATACAGTAACTGGGGCAATGGGAGTCGGTGTGTTAGAATTAGTGAGACTGGCTCAGGATAGGGGATGGTCCAAAGCTGCTGTATGTAGGGTCACAATGGGCCGAAAGTGACTTGATGGCACATAACAACAGTAATATGTACTATATATAGAAATAGTCCCCAGTTTATGACACATCGAATTATAATAAACCACACTTAATGACCACCCGTTGTGGGTTTTTTGGGCAGTTTATCATTATTAATTTGTGCTACATCATCTCATAGGACACATCCTTGGAGTATACCCTTCCCAATTTTGAACAATGAAGTATTTCCTTGCTCTGCTCTGACAACTGCATTCTGGTCCAAGTATAGGTTTTGCATTAGCACAATCAAGTGTTCTGAGATTCCCATTCTTCTCAGAGTCAGCCACAGTTTGTTGTGAGCCATGCAGTCAAACATCTTTGCATAATCAATGAAACACAGATAGACATTCCTCTGGTATTGCATTCAGCCAAGATCCATCTAACGTTAGCTACAATATCACTAGTACCACTACCCCTTCTAAACCCAGCCTGGACTTCGGGTAGTTCTCTGTTGATGTGCTGTTTCAGTCATTTTTGGATAATCTTCAGCAGAATCTTGTTTGCATGTTATGTCAACGATATTGTTCGATAATTTCCACACTCTGTTGGGTCACCTCTCTTTGGAATGGGAATAGGTATGGATCTCTTCCAGTCAGTTGACCAAGTGGTTGTCCTCCAGATTTCTTGGTACAACTTACTGTGCGCATCCAGGGCAGTGTCTGTTAGTTGAAATACATCAGTGGGTATACCATCTATTCCTGGGGCCTTATTTTTTGCTAATTCCATCAAAGCAGCTTGAACTTCTTCCTTCATTACCATAGGCTTTTGCTCATAAATTGTTTCATGAAATTCTTCTGCATCTGCTGATTCCTTTCAATACAGTGACACTGTAGACTCTATCTTCTTTAATACTTCTTTTAATGTTTTTTATTCTGCCCAAAGCATCCTTAAATATAGCAACTCAAAGTTTGAATTTGTTCTTTTGTTCCTCGAGCTTAAGAAATGCTGAGCGAGTTCGACCATTTTGATTTTCTGACTCCAGTTCCTTGTACAGGTTATCCAGGAGGCTGGACTATATGAGAAGAAGTGTGGATTGGAGGAAGAGTCATTGACAATCTGCATTATGCAGATGACACAACCCTTCTTGCTGAAACTGGGGAGGATCTGAAGTGCTTGTTGCAGAAGGTCAAGGAATACAGCCTCCAATATGGATTGAGGCTCAATATCAAGAACACAAAGATTCTCACCACTGGGCCAATTGGCAGCATCAGGATGGATAGTGAAGAGATTGAGAGTGTTAACTGCTTTAGTTTGCTTGGCTCCACAGTCAACACTCTTGGCACCAGAAGCCAGGAAATTAAAAGATGTGATGTGATGGGAAAGTCTGCTGTTAGAGACCTCTCCAAAATACTGAAGAGCAATGATGTCACTCTGGAGACTAAAGTGCACCTAATACAGGCCATGGTCTTTGCAATCACTTGCTATGCATCAGAGAGCTGGACAATGACTAGGAAAATCGATGCCTTTGAGCTGTGGTGTTGGAGAAGAGTATTGAATATACCATGGACTGCTAAGAAAATGAACAGATTCATCCTGGAGAGGCTTAAACGAGGCTGCTCCTTAGAGGCAAGGATTCTGAAGTTTCACTGACATACTTTAGACATGTGGCAAGGAGGGACCAGTCCTTGGAGAAAGACATCATACTTGGGAGGTGGAGGGACAACGTAGGAGAGGAAGACCCTCTATGAGCTGGATTGATTCAGTGACCGGGGTAATAGGAGTAGATATGTCAGAGACAATAAGATTGACACAGGATAGAGCAGGGTTTAGGGCTGTTGCACATAGGACCACTATGTATTGCAGGTGACTCCACAGCACATAACAACAACAATAAGGTACTCTGAAGCTCTAGCGGTGTAGTCTCTAGTGTGTTATGCTGCTAATAAGGGTTTGTTTGTTTTTTTAATATCGAGGAGCTCAAAACCTCCAGTGATTATGAGAGAGGAAGATAGGCAGTCTTTATGATTTACAGCTTGGAAATCTGATGAATCTATATCAACTCGATGGCAGTAATTTTGAGTTTGAATTTTAATGTACTCTGATCAGTGCTGTCACTTAGAATGATGCTTCAAATTATGTACTTTCACCTGTCCATTGTTTTTGTTGCTGCCAGTGTTTTTTTAATATGTAAACCAATATAAAAT
>NW_006400217.1:559854-564815 GCF_000299155.1 Elephantulus edwardii | reverse complement strand
ATAAAATAGTTTTCAATAATATTTACCACACATTATTCTATAATTTAAAATGATAATAAAAATGAGTAAGAATTCTGTATGGTCTGTTACAGGAGAAGGGCTAACAGGAGGTGAGAGAGATGACACCATGATTTACTGCACTGAATAATTCAAACCCTTTTGATGCCATTGAGTCAAAATGCATAATTTCCCAACTGTTACAGTTTTCTCTCATTAGGGAGTTCTGGTGGCCTAATTGCAAGAAGCTATGCTGCAATCTGAAGGCACACGGTTTGAAGCCACCAGTTGCTCCATGCGAGAAGGATGGGCAATCTGCCTCTGAAAACCTGCCAGAAGGTCAGCTACCGATCGGTTCTAACTCGATGGTACATAATAACAAAAGATTCTACATTTACTGCCACCTCTAGCTTCCTGATAATTCCTCCCCAGATTGTTCTATATATTATGAAGGAAGTTTACCTTAGTTAGGATAATGCATAAGAACAGTAAATAACTCTGCATGGATATCCAAGATTTCCTCCTCTTTGCAGAGTGTCTTGTAATGAATGAACCCTGTGACATACATTTCCTTTTTCTTTCTAGAAATTTGGCCCTTCTTTCTTCTTGTTCTCTAAACACAAGATTCATTTCCATGGTATATTTAAAATTTTTCTCCAGCACCACAATTAGAAGGCATTGATTCTTCTTCTGTTTCCTTAGTTCTGTCTCTCTGATGCATAGCAAGTAACTGCAAAGACCATGGCCTGGATTAGGTGCATCTTAGTCTCTAGACTGACATGGTTGCTTTACACTACTCTGGAGAGGTCCAAGCAGCAGATTTTGCAATGCTATTAGTCTTTTGATTTCCTGACTGCTGGTGTTAAGAGTGTTGATTATGGAGCTAAGCCTGCTGTAATTATTAACAACTTCAATCTCTTCTCCATCTATCATGGTGCTGCCAATGGTCCAGTGGTGAGAAACATTATCTTCTTGAAATTGTCCATACTGAAACAGCAAGCACATCAATCTTCTTTAGTGTCAGCAAGCAAGGTTGTATCATCTGCATAACATAAGTTGTTGATAAGTCTTACTCCAGTCCTGATGCCACATTCCCCCTAATAAAGCCCTGCTTCCCAAATGAGCTGTATATAAAGAACAGATTATGCTTATTAAATGTTAAGTCATTTATATCCAAAGAAGAGAGGATCAACTGAATGTTTCAGTTGGAAACTTTCCATTGAGGAAATACACTCTTAACTGTTTTGCCCTTGGACATAAAAGGGCTCTTTCTAAGAGTTATTGGATTCTTTTTGATGAGTAGGGGTGGGCATCCTAGGGAGATGACATGGTTTGCAGTAACTGTTTGGCAAATTCGAATCTATGTGGGCACTGTCAGTCTGTTAGTCCTGTCTTTCATCTATCTGATTGACATTTGTCAGCCATGGTTAGCAAGGACTCTAAAATATAATGGGGCTACATATCTTGGTTGATTTTGTCCACAGAAGCCCTAGGCCATTTTTCATTTCCCAGTTTTTGTTGTTTGCTTTTGAGTAGGAACCAATTCATCGCTGACCCTCTGGCAGTTAATCACACAAGAAGGAATTTCCCATCCTTCTATCATGGACCACATGGCTTCAGAATTGCATTGCAGTTTCTTGCCAGTAGGCCACCAGAGCTGAAAGAGATTCAGGTCCACACTTGGCACTAGGTGAGGATTCCAGAGATTTTACCCATGAACACCCCAGGAGACGTGGGGCCAGCCCAGTTACCAGTGGTTGTGAAGGGCTGCAGGCAGCGGGCCAGGGTCTTGGAAGTTGAAGGGACTGCCCAGTGACATAAATGGCAACAAGCCTCCGGGATAGGCCAGGATTGCAGAGTGGACAGGACAGGAGCCATTAAACTTCCCAGAAACTCCAAAAATTAAATGTAGTCAATTGGATTCTGGTGAAGTCTGTTTTAGGTGAGGACCATGTGGGTAGTCGCTGCTTATAGGGTTTGCTTGCTGTTTTGTTTTTTAGTTTATTGTTTTTTATAAAAGTTATTTACAGTGCTGGAAAACATGGATTTGGTGATGGAAATGAGACTGATAGAATTCTGTATAATCAATGATGTATTCATTGCAAATACTTCTTACATGAAACATAAACACAGACTATACACCTGTATTTTACCTGATGGTATGCATAAGAATCAGATCGATTGCAGCTGGGCAAAGAATCCCTGAAGAAGCTCATTATCAGCTGTAAAAACTAGGCCACATGCTTTGCTGATTGTGGGACAGTTCACCAATTCTGGGGGCCTTGTTTATCTTGCCAATTCCTTCAGAGCAGCTTGAACTTTTTCCTTCATCACCACAGGCTCTTGCATCCATTGTTTCATGAAATTCTTATGTGTAAGCCAATTCCTTTAAGGTGCAGTGACTCTGTATAGTCCTTCCATCTTCTTTTAATGCTTCCTGGATTATTTAATATTCTGCCCAAAGCATCCTTGAGTATTGCAATTGGAGGTTTGAATATGCAAGGCCCCCAGAATTGATGGCATACCAATTGACATATTTCAGCAGATAGTACCCTGGATGCACTCAGTACATTGTGTCAAGAAATCACAGGGCAATTACCTGGCAAACTGACTGCAAGAGATCTATATTTGTTCTCATTCCAAAGAAAGGTGGCTTGACAGAGTGCAGAACTTTTCAAACAATATCATTAATATTACATGTAAGCAAGATTCTGCTGAAAATTACCCAAAAATGACTGAAACAGCACATCAGGAGCAGAGAAGTGCAGGCTGGGTTTAGAAGAGGTTGTGGTACTATCTATCTATCTATCTATCTATCTATCTATCTATCTATCATCTATCTATCTATATTACTATTATAGCTAGTGTTAGATGGATCTTGGCTTAAAGCAGAGGATACCAGAGGAATGTCTATCTGTGTTTCATTGAGTATGCAAAGGCATTTGACTGTGTGGATCACAACAAACTGTGGCAAACTCTAAGAATGGGAATCTCAGAACACTTGATTGTGTTTATGTGAAACCTATACTTGGGCCAGGAGGCAGTCATCAGAACAGAGCAAAGAAATACTGCATGGTTCAAAATCAGGAAAGGTGTCTGTTGTCTTTGTGTTCATAGAGATGAGAGAGGACCAGTGAGAAGAAATGTAAATTTCCAGAGGGCCAAGAGCTCACTCAGGCAAGTAGCCCTTAAGAGCTGCAAAGATCCTGCTTTTATTAGCATAAAATTAAAGCATACAGAAAAGCATGATTTCATAGGGTGGGTAAATGGTTAAGCATAGTTGCCTTTCAAGCAGTTAACCTGGGTCATGGTGACCCATATGGGATATAACATAGATAAGTTTGAATAGTTTCCAAGGGAACATCCTTGTACTCATGAAAGGGTTTTACTCTACTCATAACAATGGTATCAAGAACACCCCAAACTTTTCATGTTTAACTGAAACTTCTCCAAGTCCCTTCATGGTGTAATGTGCTCCAAGGAGTCTGGTACTCCTTTCAGTCCCACCCATCATAGCGTTCTTTGCCTGCTTTCAAGTGGTGCATTCAAGCCCTTTTACACATACTCCATAACTGTTAGTAACCCTCAGTGAACTATAGCAACTCTACAGTGTATGCCAGGGATATGTACTATTTCCATATCTTTCCAATCTATCTGTGGAACAGATCATCCAGAAGGCTAGGCTCTATGAGGAGGAATGTGGTATCTGGATTGGAGGAAGACTCATCAACAACCTGTGTTATACAGATGACACAAGCTTGCTTGCTGAAATTGAGGGACTGAGGCATTTGCTTGAGAAGGCAAGGACTGCAGCCTTCAAAATGGAGTGAACTCAACATCAAGAAAACAAAGATTCTCAACGCTGGCCAATTAGCAGAGTCATGATAGTTGGTGAAGAGATGGAGATTGAGATTGTTATCAGCTACAGTTTCTTGGCTCCACAATCTACACTTTTGATACCAGAGGCTAGGAAATCAAAAGACAAATAGCAATCTAAAGTGCACTTGATTCAGGCCATGGTCTTTGCAATTACTTGGTATGTTAAAAATCTGGACAATGACTAAGATTGATAGAAGAATTGATGCCTTTGACCTGTGGTGCTAGAGAAGAATATTGAGTATACCATGTACTGCTAGAACAAATAGGTCCTTCTAAGGGGTCATGTTGCAAGGAGGACCAGTCCTTGGAGAGGGGCATTATGCTTGGGAGGGTGGAGGGACAGTGCAAGAGAGGAAGATCCTTGAAAATATGTATTGACTCAATGACTGGGGTAATGGGTTTAGGTGTGTCAGAGACAATAATGTTGGCATAAGAGAGAGCAAGGTTCAGAATTGTTGTACATCTGGTCGATGGCACTTAACAACATCATTCGCAGTGAGTAAATAATTGCATAAAATTCAAGCATTTGATCTTAAGTCTCATTTGTCACTGAGTCTGTATTTTCCAATTATCACCCCTCCTTTGTGTCTAACTTTATTCCAATCACTGCTGCTTATGCATTTTAACGAAGAATATGATGACAGAAGAAGAATCGATGCCTTTGAATTCTGGTGTTGGAAAAGCATAAATATTCCACCGATTGCCAAGAAAATGCACAGGGATGTCTTAGAGAATATGCAACCAGGGCTCTCTTCAGAGGCAAGGATAGAGAAACTTAGTCTCACATGTTGTCAGGAGGGGCCAGTCCTTGGAAAAGGCATTATGCTGGGAAACTGGAGGGTAGGAGAAATAGAGGGAGACCTGTAAAAAGATGGGAGTAACAAAGAGCTCGAGCATATTAGAATTTGTGAGGATGGCACAGAATAAGGTGTTGTTGTTGTATGTGCCGTCGATTCGCCTACGACTCATAGCGACCCTATGTACAACAGCCCTAAACTCGGCTCTGTCCTGTGCCAATCGCACCGTCTCTGACACTCCCATCCCAATTATCCCAGTTCTGAATCAATCCACCTCATAGAGGGCCT
>NW_006400217.1:541064-558784 GCF_000299155.1 Elephantulus edwardii | reverse complement strand
ATTGCGATACGCTTTTTGATTTCCTGACTGCTGGTACCAAGAGTGTTGACTGTGGAGCCGAGCAAAGTGAAGCTGTGAACACTCTCAATCTCTTTGTCATCCACCACAAAAGATTAGAGACCTCTTTTTCTAGGACTTAACCGCGGGTCACAGCCCATCCAAAAACCGAAGACCTCAGGAAGGAGGCCCGCGCGCTCCTGGGAAAGGTAGTTCACACCTCGCTCACTTGTGCCATCCCAACAAAGCCACAGACTACAACTCCCGACAGTCCGGGCGGCACGCTTGAGCTTGGAGGGCTGAGCGGGAGGAGCTTTTCTCTGTGTGTGAGAGTGGCTGGTGGAAGTGTTGGTGGCGGCGACATGGACAACGCAGGCAAGGAACGTGAGGCAGTGCAGCTGATGGCAGAGGCCGACAAGCGAGTCAAAGCCTCCCATTCCTTCCTTCGGGGATTGTTTGGGTGAGCGCCTTCTATGAGCTGAATCCTGTCTCCTCTACGCCCTCTGCAGGGCCCGTGTCCCCTCGCTTCCACGGGAACCACGGTCACCCCCAGGGTCTCAAGTGCGCGCCCTCGAGCCCCCAAGGGCTTCCCAGGCCTCATGTTGCGTTGCAGAGCCGGGGTTCAGGCATGCTGGCCAGGAGCAGAGGGCTGAGGACGCGGACTAGGGTGGAGTTCTGGCCAGGGGCCGGGGTGCAGGTCGGGGGCTGGGGACACGGACCAGGATCTGAGGTGTTGGCTGGGGGCCAGAGTTGCGGACCGGGGACTGGGAATACGGACTAGGGGCTCGGGAATCGTGTTAATGTCCTCTTTCATGTTCTAGTTTTTAGGGTTTTTTTTTAACACTGACAGCTCTTGGAATAAGTCTTGTACTGAATATGTGAATGATTCAGCTATTTAGAGTGAAAAAGGAAATTGTTGTACTTTGAAAGTGAAAATACTGACACCAGGAGCAGAATTTTTTTTATTTTTTATTTCTGAGATGAATAAATGGCACATACTTAACTGGCACATTTTATAGTGTATAGCTTCTCGATTAAAACAAGCTTGGAAGCAGGAGTGGCATCCAATTCCAAAATAGCTTGCCTTGGGAAACCCTATGAACCTGGAGAAAGGATGAAAATTATACAAGTGGTCAGTTCTTTTGTTTATAGGGTCACTATGAGTTGCCTACAACTGAACAGCACTTAACAACAGGCCTATTTAAGAAAATACGTGTATGGACACTTGTTTTGCAGTTTTCATTCTTCAGGTTATCAATTATAACTACTGTTACACCAACTCCAAGAAATGTTTATTGTGCAGATATCTCTCTGTGCACTCCTAAGTGTAACTGCACAGAAGCATAAAGTTGAGGATGCATCCTCAGAACCCTCTCAAAGGACATTTATTTTAGCTGCTTTCTAAATTTCTCAATTGTTCTATATAGTTCAGAGATTGCACATTTAATTTCTCCTTTAAATGTTTTGACGAAACATACTGAATACTGGGTACTAATTGATGCTAATATCAAACTGTAGCTCCTTATCAGGTAATATTTATTATTCTATCACCTCTTGCCAAAAAAACATAGTACCTGGGGAATCTGTAATTGAGAGAGCACTATCTCAGGCCAGTACTGCTTGTTGGAAAGAAGAGTGTTCTTTAATGACCAGACGTGAGTCAATAATCCTAAAAGAATTTTAATAGAGTTTTCATTTTCTTTCTCTGTCTAAAAAAAGTTTAATTTTAAAGAAGCACTTTTTAAAAATTAATTTTAATGAAAGTTTACAAAGTCTTAGGGTGTCCATTCATTCATTGTTGCACTTTTCTCCCTGCCTACCCCCGCCCCCAATTCACTCTTCTCCTTGAAAAGTAAAACTCTTTCATTGATATGCAGTCCCTCCCCCCAAGTCCTCAAACTGTGCAGCCTTCATTCTGGACTTCTGTCATGAGAGTAATACCCAATCATATATCCCTTTTAGACAGTTCTCTCCCTCATCTGTTTCAATGCAGTCTACATCATTCCTCCCCTCCTTCTTTGTCTTCCCTCAAACCCGATGTCAGTCCCATTTTACAACAGTGACCCTATGCAATATTTGACCTTTGGTGCCTGAGATATTTCATTCAGCATAATGTCTTCCAGGGTCACCCATTTTAATGACACTCATTCTTAATGACAATTGACCATCTGTTGACATTGAGGACATACAGAAGATAATCATCTCATTCATTTGCAATAACTTTGCACCAAAGCTGTTGTATCATGGGTTTAACTTACATAGTGTAGGTCAGTTTTATTCTATTTTTGTGACCTCTAAGACAAGTTTTTCTTTTTTTTTTAAGGCAAGTTTCTGAGACTCTCTTTACAGAGTATAGTTTTATATTCTAGTTTCTGAGACTCACTAATTTTATATGTACAAAACATTTAGAACCATGGCTTTTTGGAATGATGATGCTTTTAGTCACAATTACTTATCAAAGAAACTGAATTCCAGACATCACTCCCCTCAAGATTTTAAATCCAAAGACCAACAAAAATCATTAGTCTTAATGTAAGTGAAATGTCTGAGAACTTTTCTAAGAATAGACATTAACATACCACATTGTTGTATACCATTGAGTCAGAACTGACTCTGGGTGTTCAGAGTTAGTTAGTCACACAGGAGGAGATTGCCTATCTTTTTTCCTTGTGAAACAGCTTTATGGGGAGCTCCAATAACGGCTAGGACAATACATTGATAGAGGACTTCCAGAAGTTCAAACTAGGGTTAGAAGAGGTCGTGGCACCAGGAATATACTTGCTGATACCACAGAGATCTTGAAAGAAAGCAGAGAATACAATAAGAATGTATGTTTGTATTTTATTGACTATTCAGAGGGGCATTTGACTGTGTGGAGCATAACAAACTATGACTAACATTGAGAAGAATGGGAATTTGAGAACACTTAATTGTGCTAGTGCGAAACCTCTACCCAGACCAAGAAGCTGTTGACCATCTGAACAGCAAGAGAACACTGTATGGTTTAAAATCACTAAAGGTGTGTGTCAGGGATGTTGTATCCTTTCTTCATATCCATTCATTCTGTATGCTGAGCAAATCATTCAAGAAGCTGGACTTAATGAAGAAGACTGTGGCATCAGGATCAGAGAAAAATGCATTAACAGCCTGGCATTATGCAGGTGGCACAACCTTGCTTGCTGAAAATTAAGGAGCACCTGAAATACTTGATGCAGAAGATCAGACTACATACAGTCTTCAGTATGGTTTACATCTCAACATTAAGAAGACAAAAATTCTTACCACTGGACTGATAAGTGACATCATGATAGCCAATGATTTCATCTTACTTGGATCCACAGTCACCATCATTGGTCCGAGTAGTCGGGATATCAGGAGATGCATTACACAGGGCAAATATATTGTCAGGGACCTCTCCATATTACTGAGGAGCATGATGTCAGTTTGAAGATGAAGGTGCACTTGAATCATGTCACAGTCTTCTCGATCACTGTGTATTTGGGAGCTGGATAATGAAAAAAGATGGCTGAAGAACAATTAATGCCTTTGAGTTGTGGTACTGGAGAAGGGTCTTCCTGCAGTCCTGATGCCATAGTCCTCCTCAGAGAGCCCAGTCTCTCAGATGATATTTTCTGTATATAGATTGAAAAGGTTTGGAGATAGGATATATCCCTGGCATACACCCTTTCCGATTTTGAACCATGCAGTGTTTCCTTGCTCTGTTCTGACAGCTGCCTTCTGGTCCCAGTATAGGTTTCACATAAGCACAGTCAAGTGTTCTGGGATTCCCATTCTGCTTAGAGTTAGCCACAGTTTGTTGTGATCCACACAGTCAAATGCCTTTGCATAGTCAATGAAACACAGATAGACATTCCTCTGCTTCTCCCCACTTTCGGCCAAGACCCATGTTAGCTACACTATCCCTAGTGTCATGGCCTCTTATAAACCTGGCCTGGACTTCTGGCAGTTCTCTATGAATGTGTTGTTCCAGTCATTTTTGAATAATTTTTAGCAGGATATAGCTTGCATGTAATATTAATGATACTGTTCGATAATTCCCACACTCTGTCAGGTCACCTCTCTTTGGAATGAGAACAGAACATATCTCTTTCAGTCAGTTGGCCAAGTGCTTGTTCTCCAGATTTCTTGGCACAACTTACTGAGCTCTTCCAGGGCAGTGTCTTTTTGTTGAAATATGTCAACTAGTATGCCTTCAATTCTGGGGGCCTTGTTTTTTTTGCCAATTCTTTCAGAGCAGCTTGAACTTCTTCCTTCATCATCACAGGCTCTTGCATCCATTGTTTCATGAAATTCTTATGTGTAAGCCAATTCCTTTAAGGTGCAGTGACTCTATATAGTCCTTCCATCTTCTTTTAATGCTTCCTGGATTATTTAATATTCTGCCCAAAGCATCCTTGAGTATTGCAAATGGAGGTTTGAATTTGTTCTTCAGTTCCTTCATCTTAACAAATGCTGGGTGAGTTTGGCCCCTTTGATTTTCTGACTCTTAACTCTTTGCACACTTCATTGTAATACTTTGTCTTCCCACACTGCCCTTTGAAATCTACTGTTCAGCTCATTATTTTCTTGATTTTCTTTGCTTTGGTTTCTTGGCTCTCTAGTGCAATATTCAGAGTCTTGCCTGACATCCATCTTGCTCTTGTCTTCTTCCTCTGTCTTTGTACTGACCTCTTGCATTCTTCATGGGTGATATTCTTGATATCCTCCCACAGCTCATCTGGTCTTCACTCATTAGTGCTGAGCCTCAAGCCCGTTTCTGAGATGGTTTTGAAATTCAGGTGGGATAGATTCAAGGTTAAGTTTTGGTTCCTGTGTATTTGATTTAGACTTCTTTAGCTTCAGTTTGAACTTAAATATGAGTAGTTGGTGAGTCTGTTCCACAGTCAACACTTGGCATAGCTAATACTGAGCTCTGACAGCAGTTCTTTCCCCAGATATAATCGATCTGATTCCTATGTATACCATCAGGTGAAATCCATACATAGTAGCCTGCATTTATGGTTATTATTTGCAATGAATAAATCATTGATTGTACAGAATTCTATCATTCTATCTCCAATTTCATTTCTATCGCCAAGTCCATGTTTTCCAATTAATAATAATTCTTCTCTGTTCCTAACTTTTGCATTCAAGTCAACCATTATTACTAATGTGTCTTGATTGCATGTTTGGTCAATTTCTGACTGCAAAAGTTGGTAGAAATCTTCTGTTTCCTCCTCTTTGGCTTCAGTTGTTGGTGCAAATATTTGAATGATAGTGGTATGATGATACAGCCTTGCTTGCTGAAACTGAGGAAAATGTGAAGTGCTTGTTGCAGAAGGTCAAGGACTGCAGCCTTCAATGTGGATTGAAGCTCAGCATCAAGAACACAGATTCTCACAACTGAGCCAATTGGCAGCACCATGATAGATGGTGATGAGATTGAGATTGTTAACAGCTTCAGTTTGCTTTGCTCTATAATCAGCATTGTTGATAGCAGCAGCCAGGAAATCAAATGATCAATTGTATTGGGGAAGTCTACTGTCAGGGACCTCTTCAGAATACTGAAGAACAACATTATCAGTCTGGAGACTAAGGTGCTGGTGATCCAAGCCATAGTCTTTGCAATTACTTGCTATGGATCAGAAAGCTGGACAATGACTAGGGATGATAGGAGAATTAATGCTGTGGTGCTGGAAAAGAATATTGAATATACCATGGCTTACTAGGAGAAAAAACAGGTTTGTCTTAGAGAGGGTGAAACCAGGCTGTTCCTTGGAGCAAGGGTTCTGAAGCTCGTCTGACATACTTTGGGCATGCTACAAGAAGGGACTGTTCTAGGAGAAGGACAATGCAAGAGAGGAAGACCCTTGATGAGATGGATTGATTCAGTGACTATGGTAATGGGGGTAAGTGTGTCAGAGACAGTAGGATTGACACAGGATAGAGCAGAGTTCAGAGCTTTTGTACATAGGGCCGTTAATGAGTCGCAAGTGAGTCAACGGCACATAACAGCAGCAACAATGGAGAAGAATACTGATATCCTATGGACTGCCAAAAGAACACATATGTATGTCTTGGAGAAAGTGTAGCCAGCAAGAACTCCTTAGAGGCAAGTATTTGTCTCACATACTTTGGGTATGTTATTAGCAGGGGCTATTCCTGGTGGTTACTGTGAAGCTGAACACTGACACTGATGTGTCAAATGCGATAATAGTTACCCATGGTGGACAATGTTTGGTAGAGCTCCTCAGTTTAAACAAGCTTGGAAGCAGGAGTGGCATCCACTTCTGTAATAGCTTGCCTCTGGAAACCCTATGAACTTGGAGAAAGGATAAAAGTCACACAAGTGTTGAGGACTTTTGTTCATAGGGTTGTTATGAGTAACTTACAACTCGACGACACTTAACAACTTAACAACAACATTCCTTGCAAAGGGGCATCGTGCTTGGAAAGGTGGAGGGTCAATAAAAGTAGGCTCAGGTATGTCAGAGATGATGATGTCACAAAGATAGGACAGAGTTCAGATTATCTGTTCATGGGGTCACTCAGTGACAGCTAACAACAACTGGTATTGTAGTCCATAGGGAGGAGCACTGGTAACTCAAAGACTTAACTTCTGCCTATTTGAATCCACCAACAGCTCCAAGGGAGAAAAATGGGTAATCTGTGTGATTTATATAGTAGTTGATGTTTGGAGCTGTTGAGTCGACCACGACCCATAGCTTAGCAACCCTATCATCTGTACCCTTCCCTAACCTGTGCCATCATCATCATCATCCTTGATACACTTAATCCTCAAATTAGTCATAGTGTCAAGCCATCTTGTTAAGGGTCCCCAAAACCCACTTGAGTGTCAGCTATAAATCAGTTCAAACTGGATGATAATGAGTTTGAGTTGGGTCTGATCATTAATTACAACTGATTATAATAATTAATCTCAATGTCTAAACAACCCCTCATTGTATATTACCATTCCATTCACCCAAGTACTTATTTTACTCCCCTCTCCCTCTTTTCCTATCTCTAGAAACCATCCAGGAATGAGTCTTTCAGTGTTAATCTTTCCCTTCTCTTTTTATAATAGTACCCTTGTACTACAATTCTTGTTTTGAGACTAACTTCTGACATTCAATGTAATTTCCTCTAAATTCATCCATGTTGAATAGTGTTTCACAAATTCCTTATCATTTCTTGGTATTGTATAATAGTCCATCACGTGAAAATACCATAGTTTAACTATGGACTTTTGGAAATTTCCTTCCATCTTTTTACTGTTGTAAATAATGCTCACGTTAGTTAATTATATAGTTTACTTCTGTGTGTTTGTTGAGTTTTTTCCTAGTTATTTTGCCCTTTTTCAAAAGTGGTGTGTTGAAGTCTCCCATGATTTTTTTAAATTGATTTTTTTTCCCTTTCCTTGTGTACTGTTGAATTGGATCCAACTGGCACAGGAGGAGATTGCCCCTTGGACTATCTGGTGGATTAGAACCATGTGCCTTTGGAATTGCAGTGCATCCTCTTGCCACTAGATCATCACAGTTCCCTCCCTTCCCATTCTTATCATTTTCTTTCTTTATGGATGAGGTTATTGATGCCATCCACAATTTGTGTGGCCTTCAGTCATTAGTGTTCAGTGCCTTAAATCTAGAGATTTTTAAATTCAGTTGGGATAAATTCAGGTTTATATTTTAGAAATTGTGTATTATGTACATTGATTCAAAACCCACTCATAGTTGACGCTCCAGTAATTTTTTAGTGACAGTAAATTGCATGGGAAGAGATTGTCCATTCTTCTCCCAAGGAGCAGCTGGTAGTTTTTTAACTCTGTGCCTCTGGGTTGGCAGCACACTTCCTTATCACTAAGTCACCAGAGTGCTATTCCATATTTTCAGACTAAAAACGTGTTTTATTTTCTATATTCTATGTCTGGGTGGATTTCGAAATGATATTGGTAAATATGTTAATTTTGGGGTTGTTGTCTATAATTCTGGTTGTCTAACCCCAAAACAAGTGTGATAGAGGAAGTAGGTGTATGCAGTTCTGGTTTTTGTCCATGTAGAACAATGGGTCAGTGTTGGTTGCAATCCGTAGTGGAACAGGTGTAGTAGGAGCTAGTCTTTATTCTTGCTCAGTGGTAAAGCTGCAGGAGAGGCATGCTTTGCGATCTGTTACCAGGTAAGAAAAAAAAAAATCCAAAACAAACCCCATATATATAAGGGAGAGAACAACAACAGGAATAGTCGGTCAGTAAAAGATAAACTAAAGCTGAGAGGGGTACAAAAGAAAGTAGACTCATAATAGAAAGGCAAAAAGGCTGGGGGAAGGACTGACAAGGGCAATGGAAAAATTGAAATAGAGAAAGCAGAATCAGATTAAATTTGGTGATGGGGGCCTTATAACGGATGGAAAATAAAAAGAATTAAGAGACAAAAATGGAAGGACTTTAGGAGGGTGGATGTGGGCTGGAAATCTGGAATAGTATTTCAGCCAGTCCATCATAAGTGGAGTTGTGTGACCAATCATGGCAGAGTTTCTACTAGTCTGAGAAGTGTCTGAAGACATCAGTGGGAGCCCAAGATGTGGTGCCAGGACATGGACTTTTCCTTTACCAGTCAAATGGCTGTCAGATTGCAGGGTATCTGGCCTTAGACTTTGTTTCTGTTGTCCTCAGATGATATCTCTGTCAGTCCAGGAAAAGTGTGTAGACAGGGCATCCAGGTACAGATAGATGGTTCACTCCACTCTGCTTGTGTGCCAACATAAAGGGTGTATGTTGTTGTTAAGTGTTGTTGAGTACAACTGATAGCGACCCTATGAACAGACCTGAACCATACCCTATCCAATGCCATCTTCATCTCTGACACACATTGCTGAAGTCATTATGTCAGTCCATCTCCTTGGGGCTCTTCCTCTCCTTTACTCACTCTCCATTTTTAGAAGTGTCATGTCTCTTTCTAAGGAATTGCCTCATCTAGCTACATGTTCAAAGTATGAAAGACAAAGCTTTGCCATCTTTGCCTCCATGGAGCACTCTGACTTCACTCTCCCAGAACCTATTTGTTCTTTTGGTAGTTTCTGGACTATTCAGTACACTTTTTCAGCTCCACAGCTCAAAGGCATCAATTTTTCTGTTGTTCATTGTCCGTCTCTCTGATGGATAGCAGGTGATTGAGAAGACCATGACCTGAATCAGGTGCACCTTGGTCTTTAAACTGACATCTGTTTTCTTTGTGTATGTGGTGACAAGAGAAGACCAGCAAAAAGAAATGTAAATTCCCGGAGGGCCAAGAGTTCACTCAGGCTAATGGTGTGGAGCAGCTTCCGAACACTTGCTAATTATTAACAAAAAATTAAAACATACAGCAAAGCATGATTTCATATGGTGGGTAAATGGTTAAGCATAGCTTCTTTCCAAACAGTTAACCTGGGTCATAGTGACCCATATGAGACATAACGTAGGTAAGTTTGAATAGTTTCCAAAGGGAACATCCTTGTACTCATACAAGGGTTTTACTGTACTCATAGCAACTCTATCAAGGACACCAAAACTTTTTGTGTTTAACTGAAACTTCTCCAACTCCCCTTCATGGTGATATGTGCTCCAGGAAGTCTGGGGCTGCTTTCAGTACCACCCATCTTGGCATTCTTCACCTGTTTTCAAGCGGTGCCACCAAGTCCTTTTGCACGTATTTCATGGCTGTTTGTAACCCTCAGTGAACTATAGTAACTACAGACATCATTGCTCTTCAGCATTTTACATGGAGCATGATCTCTCTGGGCACCAGACTAGGTGGTCGGGTGTAGGTAGACAGCAGATGAGATGGTGCACTGCTGCAGCCCTAGTAGAAGTGATACACCTTTCCATGTAGGGACATTGTACACCTGATGCTAAACGTAAAGGTGTGTCCTACGATAGACAGCCACTGGCGACCCGAGGATACCCACAACAGCGTGCACTGCTCCAAGTGTGTTCCTGATGCAGATTCCCCAAGGTTGCTTAGTCAGATGGTGCTTCTGTCAGTCTAGGGGGTGGCTGACTCCACCTGGGACATGGAGGTAGAAAAGATACTATATATGATTTTGGCTTTTTTATTTGTTGGGATTTGTTTTGTGGCAAGCATATGATCAAGAGAAAAATGTATACAATTTGATAGTGGGGAAATGTTCTGTAGATATTCCTGAGGTGCTCTCTTCGTTTTCACAGTAGAATATTTTGAATCTTTAATAAAAATCTCTGATAGTTTACTTCTCCCCCCATATTTTATAGCTACATATATCTCTTTCCTCTTACCTTTTACGAAGTTGTTTTTGTTATTGTGGCTATGTGCTGTCAAGTCTCCTGCAACTCATGTACAACAGCTCTGAACCCTGCTCTATCCTGAGCCATCCTTATTGTCTCTGACACACCTACCCCTATTACTCCAGTCACTGAGTCAATTTATCTCATTGAGGATCGTCCCCTCCTGTGCTGTCCCTCCACCCTCCCAAGCATAATGTGCCTCTCCAGGGACTGATCCCACCTTGCAACATGTCCAAAGTATGTCAGACAAAGCTTCAGAATCCTTGCCTCCAAGGAGCAGCCTGGTTTAACCCTCTTTAGGATGAACTTGTTTGTTCTCTTAGCAGTCTTGGGTATATTCAGTACTTTTCTCCAACACCACAGCTCAAAGGTATCATCATTTCTTTGATCATCCCTAGTCATTGTCCAGCTTTCTGATGCATAGTACATAATTGCCAAGACCAAGGATTGGATCAAGTGTACCTCCAGACTGACATTGTTGCTCTTCAGTACTCTGGAGATTTCCCTGACAGCAGACTTTCCCAAAGCAATTAGTTTTTTTTTAATTTCCTGGATGTTGGTACCTTTTACTATAAGTAGCAAAAAGAAATCATGCTGCCTTTTTAAGATCTTATTTAGAATTTTCCTCAGTCAGATAATCCAAAATTTTCTGTACAAGAATATTTTGTGGAAGGTAGCACTTGAACCAGTGCTACCTTCCACAAGATATTTTTGGATCATTCATTCAAGTTCTTTGCCACGTTAAAAGAAGTACCTCCATTTCTTCAGTTTACAATAACATAGTCATTTTTAAAATCCTTGTTGGGAGAACATTTTTAGCAACATTCAGTTCAAGACTATGGGTACTTTCTATAGCATTCTCATGTCTTTCTTAACCTTCATCATAATTGCCTTATTTTCTTTTTAAACTTTGTTTTATTGTTATTTTAACAAAAGTTTACAGAAAAGTTGAATTTTCATTCATTCATTGTTGCACATTTTCCTCCCTCCTCTTTTCCTCTCCCTGCTAACTTTTTTTAAAATTTTTCATTTTTGTTGCACACTTTTCTTGCCTCCTTCTCCCACCCCCTCCTCCAGTCCACCCAGTATTTCACTCCTTGTTCCAGATTGTTGTGATATGAATAATAACTAATCATATATTCCTTTTGGAATGTATTTCCTTCCAAATGTATTTGGAATAAATTCTTTCCCCTCATCTGTTTTACTATGTTGTTGTTGTTATGTGCTGTCGAGTCGCTTACAACTCATAGCCACCCTATGTACAACAGCCCTAAACTCTGCTCCGTCCTGTGCCAATCACACTGTCTCCGACACTCCCATCCTGATTATCCCGGTCACTGAATCAATCCACCTCATAGAGGGCCTTCCCTTCCTGCGCCCTCCACCCTCCCAAGCATGATGTCCCTCTCCAAGGACCGGTCTCTCCTCACAACATGTCCAAAGTATGTTAGATGGAGCCTCAGAATCCTTGCCTCCAAGGATCCACCCGGTTTAACCCTTTCAGGACAAATCTGTTTGTTTTCCTAGCAGTTCATGGTATTCTCAATTCTCTTCTCCAGCACCACAGCTCAAAGGCATCAGTTCTCCTTCTATCCTCTTTGGTCATTGTCCAACTCTCTGATGCATAACAAGTGATTGCGAAGACCATGGTCTGTATCAGACGCACCTTAGTCTCCAGAGAGACACCATTGCTCTTCAGTACTTTGGAGAGGTCCCTAACAGCAGACTTTCCCATGGCAATATGCCTTTTAATTTCCTGGCTACTGGTGCCAAGAGTGTTGACTGTGGAGCCAAGCAAACTAAAGCAGTGTACAATCTCAATCTCTTCACCATCCATCCTGATGCTGCCAATTGGTCCAGTGGTGAGAATCTTTGTCTTCATCACATTGAGCCTAAATCCTTATTGTAGGCTGCAGTCCTTGACCCTCTGCAGCAGGTGCTTCAGGTCCTCTTCATTTTCAGCAAGCAGGGTTGCGTCATCTGCATAACGCAGATTATTGATAAATCGTCCACCAATCAGGACCCCACATTTCTCCTCATAGAGCCCAGCCTCCAGATAATCTTTTCTGCATATAGGTTGAAGAGGTATGGAGATACATAGGATGCATCCCTGGCGTACGCCCTTCCCAATTTTGAACCATGCAGTGTTCCCTTGCTCTGTTCTGACGACTGCCTCCTGGTCTAAGTATAGGTTTCACATTAGCATGATCAAGTGTTCTGGGATTCCCATTCTTCTCAGAGTCAGCCACAGTTTGTTGTGATCCACACAGTCAAATGCCTTTGCATAGTCAATGAAACTCAGATAGACATTCCTCTGGTATTCTCTGCTTTCAGACATTTCTCTGGTATTTCTCTACTTCCACCCTGTCTGCGGGGCCTGCGGAATGAATGCCACGCCGTTTGGCGTCTTCATTGTTACCTGGGAAGATGGGCGGGGAGTGTGATGGACCCTTTAGATGCCCAGCTTTTGTTTTACTGTAGTGTTTGTTATTTATGCACTCTTTTCCCATAGGCTACTCCTCCCCAATATGTCCTATTTTATAACAGTGGTGTTATACAGTATTTGTCCAGTTGTAACTGAGATATTTCACTTAACATAGTGTTCTCTGGTCTCCCCCATGCTGTGTAATGGTTTTTGAGTTTGTTGGTTTTTCAGTGCTTCATGATATTTCATTGTGTGAATTTACCACATTTTTCCCTATCCATTTCTTTGTTGTTCGGCACTTGGATTGTTTATAGCTCTTTTGCTCTTGTTAATAACACAGAATTAAACATGGGTTTGAGTTGTGGCTCTGGTTTCTTTAGGCTATATTCCCAGTATTAGAACAGCTGGGCCAAATGGTATGTCTCTTTCCAACTTTTTGAGAAAGTATTAGACCGTTTTCCAGAGTGGCTGCACAATTTTACACTGCCACAAGCAGTGAGTAAGGGTTCCCATCTCTCCACAATCTCGCCAGCATTTGTTTTTTGTTGTCTTGTTGAGCTTTGCTGTTGTTGCTGGGGTGAGATGATATCTTAGAGTTGTTTTTGTTTGCATCTCTATGATAGCTAGGCATTTTGAACATTTCTTCATGAATTTGTTTGCCAACTGAATATAATCTTTGATGAAGTGTCTGTTCATATCCTGTGCCCATTTTGTTATTGGTTTGTTTACCTTTTTCTTATTGAAGTGCTGGAGTATTCTATACATTTTAGATGTAAATTCCTTATTAGATATGGCATTGCCAAATAGTTTTTTCCCTGGTCTGTGGATTTTCTTCTTGCCCTGTTGGATAAGTTTTTTGATGTGTGTAAGGATTTGACTCTTAAAAGGTTCCATTCATCTGTTTGATTCTCTCCTCTGTAGGTTTTTCATTATTCTTGGAAGTCATTTCATGCTGTCAGGGCTTCTAGAGTTTTTCCAAGCTTTTTTCTGGTGAATTTTATAGTTTTTGGTTTCACTTCTAGGTCCCTGACCCACTTTAAGTTGGTTTTTGTGTATGGTGTGATGTTTGGGTCTTCTTTGAGTTTTCTGTAGATGATGTTCTAATTTTGCCAAAATTTTTGGTTAAAGAGACTGTATTTCCCCACATACTTGATTTCCTCTCCTTGCCATAGGTAGATGAGCTGATTTCTGGGTTCTCAATTCAATTCCATTGATCTGTATGTCTGCTGCTGTATACTAATATGCAGTCATGACCACCAGAGATTTTATTTTAGATCATGGAGTATGATGACTCCTGCCTTGTTTCTCTTTTTAAGTAGTATTTTGTTGATTTGGGGTCTCTTTCCATTCCCGATAAAATTGGAAATTGCCTTTTCTGCAAATGATTTTCCAATTTTACTAATTCTATTTGTTAGAGAGACTGTCATTTCCCCAGTTAACTGATTTCCTCTCCTTGTTAAAAATCAGTTGACCATAGGAGGTGATGTTATGTGCTGTTGAGTCGCTTGCAACTCACAACGTCCCTATGTACAAGAGACCTAAACCCTGCTGTATCCTGTGTCAACCTCACCGTCTCTGACACACTTCCACCACCCCAAATCACCGAATCGATCCATCTCATCGAGGGTCTTCTTCTCCTGCGCTGTCCATCCATTCTCCCAAACAGGATGTCCCTCTCCAAGGACCACTTCCTCCTTGCAGCATCCCCAAAATATGTCAGACAAAGCTTCAGAATCCTTGACTCCAAGGAGCAGCTTGGCTTCACCCTCTCCAGGACAAACCTGTTTGTTCTCCAAGCAATCCATGATATATTCAATATTCTTCTCCAGCACCACAGATCAAAGGCATCAATTCTCTTTTTATCATCCCTAGTCACTGTCCAACTGTCCAATGCATAGCATGTAATTGCGAAGACTATAGTCTGGATGAGTCACACCTTAGTTTCCAGCCTGACATTGCTGCTTTTCAGTACTCTGGAGAGATCCCTGACAGCTGACTTTCCCAGTGCAATTCATTTCTTGATTTCCTTGCTGCTGGTACTAAGAGTGTTGACTCTGGAGCCAAGCAAACTAAAAAATGATAACTATCTCAATCTCTTCACCATCCATACTGATGCTGCCAATTGGTCCAGTGGTGAGAATCTTTGTTTTCTTGATGTTGAGCTTCAATCCGTATTGAAGGCTAAAGTCCTTGACCCTCTGCAGCAAGCACTTCAGGTCCTCCTTGGTTTCAGCAAGCAGGGTTGTGTCATCTGCATAACGCAGGTTGTTGATCAGTCTTCCACCAATCCTGATGCCACATTACTCCTCTGACAGCCCAGCATCCTGGGTGATCTGTTCTGCATACAAATTGAAAAGGTATGGAGACAGAATACATCCCTGGTGGACTCCTTTCTGATTTTGAAGCATGTAGTGTCTCCTTGCTCTGTTCTGACAACTGCCTCCTGGTCCAAGTATAGGTTTTGCATAAGCACAATCAAATGTTCTGGAATTCTGTAGCTTGTTGTGATCCACACAGTCAGAAGCCTTTGCACAGTCAATGAAGCACAGATAGACATTCCTCTGGTACTCTATTTTCTGCTAATATAATATCCCTAGTACCACGACCTCTTCTAAATCCAGCCTGCATATCTGGCAGTTTTCTGCTGACATATTGCTCCAGGCATTTTTGGATAATTTTCAGCAGAATCATGCTTGCATGTGATAGTAATGATATTGTTCGGTAATTTCCACAATCTGTCAGGTCACCTTTCTTTGGAATGGGAACAAATGTTGGTCTTTTCCAGTCAATTGGCGAGGTGGCTGTCCTCCAGATTTCTTGGCACAACTTACTGAGCATATCCAGGACAGCATTTGTTTGTTGAAATATGTCAATTTGTATGCTGTCAACTCCTGGAGTCTTGTTTTTTACCATTTCTTTCAGAGCAACTTGAACTTCCTCCTTCATCACCACAGGCTCTTGTTCATAAGTTATTTCATGAAATTCTTCTGTGTCAGCCAATTTCTGCTGATACAGTGACTCTGTGTACTCCTTCCATCTTTTAATGCTTCTTAGATCATTTAACATACTACCCAAAGCATCCTTAACTATTGCCACTCGTGGCTTGAATTTGTTTTTCAATTCCTTCAGCATAGGAAACGCTGAGCGGATTTGATTTTTCTGATTCCAGCTCTCTGCACATTTGTCCTGACCTGCCATTTGAAATTTTCTGTTCAGCTCTTTGATGTCTTCCTTTAGCTTTGGCTTCTCAGCGCTTTTACGCAACATTCAGAGTCTCATCTGACATCCATCTTGGTCTTTTTTTCCACTTCAGCATTTGTAATGATCTTTTGCATTCTTCATGGATGATATTCTTGATACCCTCCCAAATCTCATTTGGGCTATGCTTATTGGTGCTCATGACCTCAAACCTGTTCCTAAGATGGTTTTGAAATTAGAGTGGGACAGAATTAAGGTCAAATTTTGGTTCCTGTGGATTTGATTTAATTTTCTTAAACTTCAGATTGAACTTGCATATGAGTAGTTCGTGGTCTGTCCCACAGTCAGCACCTGGCCTGGTTTTCACACCTGTTATTGAGCTTTTCCAGTGAGTCTTTCCGCAAATGTAATCTATTTGATTACTATGCTTACTATCAGGTAAAATCCATGTGTATAGCCTGCATTAGTGTTTCTTATAAAAGGTACTTGCAATGAATAAATAATTGAATGTGCAGAATTCCATCATTCTATCCCCAGCCTCATTCTGTCACCGAGTCCATATTTTCCAGCTACTGATCCTTCTTCCCTGTTTCAACTTTTGCATTCTAGTCGCACATTATTATCAATGCATCTTGATTGCATATTCGATCAATTTCTGATTGCAAAAGTTGGTAGAAATCTTCCATTTTCTCCTCTTTTACCATAGGTAGATGGGTATAATTGCCTTTAATATGCAGCATTCTACCAAGAATATGTGCAAGCTAATGTCAGTTCTTTAAAGAACATCAAAACTTACCTGCTTTCTACCCATTGTCCTCCTATTAAAGCAGCATCCACGTTATAGATACTTGTTAAAGCAGCACCCCCACTCTTTGGTATCAGATTCTATTAAAATAATGTAGTAATGCATAGCTAGCTGGCTCTGAAGACAGAAATTTATTTTCTCATGTTTAGGAAATAGAGTCCAAATTTATCGCATTACTGGGGGCAATCTTTCTTTCCTTGTTTGTAGTTCCCTGAGGCCTTAGGCATTCTCTTATTAATTAATTTATTTTTTTAAAAATGGGAGTGAGAAGGGGACCTAGGGCACAGTTCAATCTACAACGTGCTTATATTAATAATAATCAATGAATGGCATAGCTGGCTTTTAATCCTTTGTTCACATACTTTCACACATTTTTCATCTTGAAAAAGGTTCCTTCACTATTGCCTATGCTTGGTTGTTGTTGTTGAAGTCTGATGAAAACTACTGGAACACATCAACAGAGAACTGCCAGAAATCCAAGCTGGATTTAGAAGGGGTCGTGGTACTAGAGATATTGTAGCTAATGTTAGATGGATCTTACCTGAAAGCAAAGAATACCAGAGGAATGTCTATCTGTGTTTCATTGATTATGTAAAGGCGTTTGACTGTGTGGATCATAACAAACTGTGGCTGACTCTGAGAAAAATGGGAATCCCAGAACACTTGATTGTGCTAATGCAAAACCTACACTTGGACCAAGAGGTAGTCGTCAGAACAGAGCAAGGAAACACTGCATGGTTCAAAATTGGGAAGTGCGTACGCCAGGGATGTGTCCTGTCTCCATACCTTTTCAACCTCTATGCAGAACAGATCATCCAGGAGGCTGGGCTCTATGAGGAGAAATGAGATGACACAACCCTGCTTGCTGAAACTGAGGAGGACCTGAAGCATTTGCTGCAGAGGGTCAAGGATTGCAGCCTTCTATATCGATTGAGGCTCAATATCAAGAAGACAAAGATTCTCACCACTGGACCAATTGGCAGCATCAGGAT
>NW_006400217.1:523110-540729 GCF_000299155.1 Elephantulus edwardii | reverse complement strand
CCTGGAGAGGGTTAAACTGGGTGGCTCCTTGGAGGTAAGGATTCTGAGGCTTTGTCTGACATACTTTGGATATGTTGTAAGGAGGGACCAGCCCTTGGAGAGGGACATCATGCTTGGGAGGGTGGAGGGATGGCACAGGAGGGGAAGGCCCTCTATGAGGTGGATTGATTCAGTGAGGTAATCGGACTGGGCTTTTCAGAGACAGTGAGATTGACACAGGACAGACCAGGGTTTAGGGCTATTGCACATAGGGTCACTATGAGTCACAAGCAACTCGACGTCACATAACAACAACAAGAAGTAACTTTGCCTTTTTGCCTGGAACTCTAAAAGTTGTCTGTATTTGTAAAATCTGTTGTCACTTGGATATGTTTCAAAATTGACCATTGTGCATCACTTTCTCATTGGTAGGTCCTTGGAGTTTTTAGATTTAAATCTTTCATTTCCATATAATTTTCTGACATAAATACTTTTAAATGTTAGTCTGTTACTTTGGAATTTTTTTCCTCCCCTCCTTTCTTTTTGGAAGCAGGAGTGGCATCACTTCTTAAACAATAAAACAACAAAAGTTCACCGAGTTTTATGAACTTTGATAAATGTAAATAGTTGTAGAGGGGCTTCAGGCCTTTTGTTCATAGGGTCACTATGAATCGTGCTAGACTCAAAGGCAATTGACAACAACAGTCTCTTTTCTTTAGGAACTTCATTTACCTGGACACTGTTCTTCTTTTCCTGTCTTTATCATATATTACTACTTCTCTGGGGTGTTTTTTTGTTTGTTTGTTTGTTTAGGGTTTTTTTGTTGTATTGTATTTTTGTTCTTTTGTCTGTTTTGATTTTTTTTCTAAATGTCAATAGAATCTTTTGTCTCCTCAAGTATATATTGCAACTAAGATTTCATTTCTGTGGGGATATTATAATCTTCTTTCTAGCTTTTGTTTATTTTAAGGAGCATATTTTTGCCAGCTGAAAGTTTCAATCTTCCTTATATCATATCATTATATAGGCAGTGTTTTCTTTTTCTGTTTATTTTCATGTTTTCTGTACCAGATGTAACCTGTGTTTCTAGGATGGAAGATAAGGGTTTGGGTGACTTCACAGCTTTCTTAGTTTGAGTGATTTCTTCTCTTGGTATAATTGAATGAAGTAAAGGTGTTTTAAAGGAGTGTCTGGGGACTTGGTGTGACTTCTAATTCTCTGTGATTCTTTGGTTGCTGTTGTTAAGTGCCTTCGAGTAATAGGCGACTCATAGTGACCCTATGAACGAAAGTCCTCGACACTTTCCTGTGTGACTTTCATCCTTTCTCCAGATTCATAGGGTTTCCGGACGCAAGCTATTTACAGAAGTGGATGCCATTCCTGCTTCCAAGCTTGTTTCAACTGGGGAGCGCCACCAAACACTGTCCACCATGTCACAGTGTTCAGCTTCACAGCGACCACAAGTTACCTCTGCACTGCAAGTGGACACACCAGTGCTATACGACCTAGAGTCACCCACCTTTGGCTTGGTAGCATCGCTTTCGGTCCACTAGGCCAACTGGTCTCTCTGTGTTGTTAGGTGCCATCGAGTCGTAGGCGACTCATAGCAGCCATATGAATGGAAGTCCTCAACACTTGCGCGTGTGACTTTCATCCTTTCTCCATGTTCATAGGGTAGTCAAACTTAATTTCTTTCTACCACTTTCTTTCCCTTCTATACCAAGTCTCTTTTGAGGTACCTCTCATTCTAAGTTGGCTTTCTGTCTCCTAGAGGCTGTACTTTCAAGAGATTGTTCTCATCAAAATTCCTACATTTCATGAGACTTTTTATTGTCTTTTGTGGCCATTGTTCAAATCCTGTTAATGCTCTTCACTCTCTGTCCTCTCCTGAGGGATCTCTGGTGATTCAGATCTACCAGTGTTAGACAAAGATGGACAGTCTCCTCCCATGCAATTAATGTGGTTTACAGCCTTTCTAAAGTCAGTTGGTTCTGACTCAACAGTGATAAATTTTAGCTCTCCCCTCCTGATAACCTATTTCATTATGAGCTCTGTTGCTAAAATTTCTAGTTTTGTTATTTTATTTTCCCGGTTACATTTTGTTATTATGTACTGTCAAATTGGGACCAATCCATAGCTGACCCTCCAGCAGGTTTTCAGAGGCAGTAAATTGCACTAGAGATTGTCCATCCTTTCCCTGTGGAACAGCTAGTGAATTTGAACCACTTGCCTGCAAATTGGCAGTGCAGCTCCTTACCACGAGGGTATCAGTACTCCCTCAGTTATATTTAGATTGAATTTTTGTTGTATTCTGTTGCTTGTTTTTGTTGCAGGCATAGATTATGGGTGATATTATTTGTTTCTCATTGATCTGTGTGTTTTTAGGAGAATGTTTGGTCAATTAGCATTTAGGTAACTATTATAATCTTGATGATAGTTATAGGAAAACTTCAGATCTTTTGTTCATAGAGTCATTATGAGTTATCGATTCGAGGGCAGTCAACAATAACAACAATTATAATCTCATGGAAACTAGAATTTTTTTTAACATTAGTGCCTTAAAAATTTTAAATTTTTGTTAATGAGTAGAACGTAAACAAATTTAACATCTTCTCCATGTATAATTCATGCATTGATCACATTCTTCAAGTTGTCAACATTCTTACCTTCTAGAATTTTTCTTCCTTCATTAATATACACTCAGTGCTTATCTCTTCTGATCTTAAAAGTTACTCATCCTTTTGATCTCCTATAAATAGTTCTTAAAAGAGCACAATTCTCAAGGGTAAAATTCTTTACCAGTTTAGCCGTAACAGTTGATTTTAAGATGAAGCAGTCAGTGAACTGGAAGACAAGAATCTCAATGGAAACATACTAGAAGAAAAATCAGAGATAAGACACGAAGAAAACATTAAAATCATGTGAGATGACATCAAAAGGAATAACATATGTATAGTTGGAATTCCAGAATATGAGAGGGAAAGGGAAATCACTGAGAAAATTGTGGAAGAGGTACTAGAAGAAAACTTTCCAGGTATTAGGAAGAGCAAGGAAATCCACATTCAAGATGCTGAGCAAACACCAACTAGACTAGATCCAAAAAGAAAAACGTTGACATATCATAGTCAAAATCTTCAATATAAAAGATAAGGATAGACTACTAAAAGCAGTGCAAGAAAAACAGTTACCTACAAAGGTAAAGCAATTAAATTAAGTTCTGATTTTTCAGCAGAAATCACTTGAGCAAGAAGACAAAGGGATGGCATATACAGAAAGTTGAAATAAAACAACTGCCAACCGAGTATACTACCCAGCCAAACTCTTCATCATATAGGAAGGAGAAATCACATCCTTGGCAGAAAAAAAAGGAACTTAAGGAATTTGTGAAAACAAGACCAAATCTATAAGAACTTTTAAGGGAAGTCTTTTACACGGAGACATCAAAGGAAAGTAGATGGACCACAGTAACAAACAACAAAAGAAACATAGCAAAATGGCAACAATAAAACCTGGCTTGTCAATAATCACACTTAATGTGAATGGACTAAATGCACCAATCAAGAGAAAAAGAATAACATAATGTGCTCATTGTGGCTCCAAATAAAAATTGACAACTTCATTATTCTGTCATGATGTTCCTTATTGATCCAGTTGTTAGAATTTTTTTCTTTATATTGAAGTATAACCCATACTGCAGACTATAGTCTTTGATCTTCTTTAGTATAGTACATGCTTCAAGATCTGTTTATTGTCCACAAGCAAGATTGTGTCGTCTGCATGTTTTAGGCTGTTGACTGTTCCTTCATTCCTGATGCCACACTTTTTTCCACATAGTCCAGCTTCTCATATAATAATATGCTTAGCATACAGATTGAATCATCATCATTTCAATGTTGTCGAGGTGGAGCTGACTCATAGCTGACCCACTAGCAGGTTTTTGGAGGCTATAAGTTGCATAGAAGATTGCCAGTCTTTCTCCTTGGAGCTGTTTGTGGATTTGAATCTTTATGTTAGCAGCACCATTTTCTGCAGACCATACCACCAGAACTTCCTTACTGACTGAATAGATAGAGTGAAAGATATAGTCAGAAAATTCAGATTAACGTAATTCTGGTATTTTCTACTTCCAGCCAGGATTCATCTGACATCACCACTGAGATCATTCATGGTATGTCCCCTTCTGAATCCAGCTTGAGTTTCTGGAAATTCTCTGTTGACGTATTGTTGTAACCATTTAAAAATAAACTTTAGATTTTACTTTACATGTGATATTAATAATTGTTGTTCTTTTTAGGAGCTGTTGAGTTGAGTCCTAACCATAGTGACCCTGTGAACAACAGAGTTGAACCCTGCCCATCTGTGCCATCCTCATTATCTCAGATATACTTCAGCCCATAGTTATAGTCACTCTGTCAGTCTATCTCCTTGAGAGCCTTCCTCTTTTTCACTGACCTTCCACCTTTCCTAGCTTAATGTCATTTCAGAAGAACCAGCCCTTCTTAACAAGAAGCTTTGTTACTAAGAACCACTTCGTTTGCACTTTTCCCAAGATATTCTGTCAGTCCATGCCACATTCAGTACTCTTCAATACCACAGCTCAAAGACATCAATATTTCTTCTATTGTCTTATTTGCTATCCAACTTTCAGATGCATAGCAGATAATTTGACATTATTGTTCAAAGTACTTTGGAGAGGTCCATGACAACAGATTTTCCACAGAAAAAACCCAGCCTGAACTTCTGTCAGTTCTCTGTTGATGTCCTGTTCTAGCCATTTTTGGATAATCTTCAGCAATATTTTTCTTGCATGTGTGATCAGTGTTCTGTTGGAAAACCTTTCTTGGGAATGGAAGCAAATATAGATCTCTTCCAGTCAGTTGTTCAGATAGCTAGCTGTCTACCAAATTTTTTGGCACAAAGTAGTCAGTAATTTCTGCTTTCTACTCTTGGAACATCCTTTTGGGAGCACGGAGCTGAGGAATCGTAACAGATATGAATCTCTGATCTGTTGGTCTTCCAAATTTTTTGACAGAGACTAGTGTTACACATCGACGGCTACATATGTTGCTCAAACAACTCACTTGCCTTCAATTCCCAAAACCTTATTTTTTTTTTTCCTCTATGCTTAGTTGTTGATCATATGCTGTTTCCTCAAATACCTCATTGTTGACCAGTTCTTTTTGGTACAGTAAATTTGTGTATTCTTTCTATCTTCTTTTGATGTTTACAGCCTCATTAAGTATTTTGGCCTATAGAATCTTTCTGTGTTGCAAAGTCAAGGCCTGATTTTTTTTCTCCCCAAGTTCTTTCAGCTTGAGAAATGACTTGTGTGTTCTGCCTTTTTGGTTTCTGATTCTTCTTGTGCTTTTCATTATAATACTTTCCTTTGTCTTTTGAAGCTGTCCTTCCAAATCTGTTCAGCTTTTTTTTTTTAATTACCACTTTCAACAAAAAATTTCTTTATTTACACAATGAAAAAATCATTTTCTGAGTTCTACACTCACTAGCAAACTTTTCACTGTATTAATTTAACAGTGCCAAACTACACTGCTGTCAAACTCCAAGCATTCAACTTAAGAGACAGAAAGTGCGTAGAATACGGAAAAGAAAGAAGGCTAAGAAAGGTCATGTACTTTAGAAGTCATTTAAAGGGATGAATGCTATGGTGGAATGAGATTCCTGAGCGCCGTCAGATTTCCCTTAAGGTTTAGAGGAGTTTTACAACATTGTTTTTATAAAAACATGAAAATATAATTGAGGACTATTGGGAATTTACACTATGAGCCTTTGGAATTTCTGCGCAGATTCTCACAACTAGGCCATCAGAGCTCTCCTGAATGGATTTACTTCTGGGTTCTCAATTCTGTTCTGTGGTCAGTGTACCTGTCTTGTACCAACACTAAACTATATTGGTGACTGTGGGTCTGTTTTAAGTTTTGAATTCAGAAATTGTAAGGCTCTAACTTTACTTTTCTTCATTATCACTTTTCTTATCTGGAGTCTCTTTCCTGTCCACATGAAGTTGATAACTATTTTTTGTTGGTAGAAATGGGATTCGTTGTTTTGTATTTGTAGATTAGTTTTGATAATATTGCCATTTTTACAATGCTAGTCTTGCAATCTGTGTTGTTGTTAGGCGCTATCAAGCCAACCTCAACTGATAGCAAACCTATAAACCTTGCCTTAATCCTCCCTCAGCTCCTCCATCTTCTGGATCTCTGATATGCTCAAGCCCATTATTGTAGTCACTATTTCAGTCCATCTTGTTGAGAATCTTTCTCTCTTTTGCTGCCCCTTCATCTTTCCCAGCATTATACCTTTTTCCAAAAACTGGCTGCTTCTGACAACGTGTCCTCAAAGTATGTGAAACAAAGTTTCACCATCTTACCTTTAAGGAGCACCCTAGTTGAACTTCCTCCAGTACAGGCTTGCTTGTTGTTTTGGGCAGTTCCGAAAACATTCAGTACACTTTAACACCACAATTCAACTGTATCAGTTCTTCTTCTGTCATCCTTATTCAGTTGCATAATAAGTCATTGAAAATAACTTAGATCAGACACTCCTTAGTCTTTAAACTGCATTCTTGCTCTTAAGGACTTTGGAGAGGTCTTTGATAGGAGATTTTTCTCAGTGCAACATGGGTATTGATTGTGGATCCCAGTAAAACGAAATTGTTGGCAATGTCAGTCTTTTCTCCATCTATTATGATGTTGCCTATTGACCGACTGGTGAAGATTTTTGTTTTTTTTGATGTTGAGATATAATCCATATTGAAGGCTGTTGTTTTTAATTTTCTGCAGCAAGTGCTTCAAGTCTTCACTACATGCAAGCAAGAGTGTATCATCAACATAACACAGGTTGTTAGTGAGTCTTCCCTTGATCTTGATGCCGTATTCTTCTTCATAAGGTCAAAGTTTTGAAATTATTTGCTTATCATATAGTTTGAATAGATACGGAGATAGGACACAACTTTGACACACACGTTTCCCGATTTTAAGCCATGCAGTATTCCCTTGTTTAATCCATGAGCATTGAATCCTTGAGCATATTCCCCCCCCACCCCCCATAGATCTGTTTTTCTTATAGTAGTATTGTATCATTTTCTTTATATAGGTTTTTGTATCTCTGGTTAGATTTACTCTGTTTTCCTCCCCCCGACCCCTTTTCTCCCCCTAAGATTTACTCTTAAATATTTCATCTTTGTCTCTCTGTGTTTCATTGACTATGCAAAGGCATTTGACTGTGTGGATCAAACAAATTGTGGCTAACTCAGAGAACAAAGGGAACTACAGAGCACTTGATTGTGCTTATGCAAAACCTATACCAGGAGGCAGTGGTCAGACAGAGCAAGGAAACACACTGCATGGTTCAAAATCAGGAAGGGTGTATGCCAGGGATGTGTCCTATCTCCATACTTTTCAATCTATGTACAGAATAGATCATCTGTGAGGTTGGCCTCTCTCTGCAGGAATGTGACATCAGGATTGGAGGAAGACTCATCAACAACGTGCATCATGCAGATGACACATCCCTGCTTGCTGAAACTGAGGAGGACCTGAAGTACTTGCTGTAGAAGGTCAAGGCCTGCAGCCTTCAGTATGGATTGAAGATCAACATCAAGAAAACAAAACATTTCACTACTGGGCCAATTGGCAGCATCATGATAGATGGTGAAGAGATTGAAACTCTTAACAGCTTCAGTTTGCTTGGCTCCACAATCAACACTCTTGGTACATGCAACCAGAAAAACAAAAGACAAATTGCATTGGAAAAGTCTGTTGTCAGGGACCTTTCCAGAGTACTGAAGAACAACGATGTCAGTTTCGAGACTAAGATGTGCCTGTTCCAGGCCATGGTCATTGCAATTACTTGATATAAATCAGAAAACTGGACCATGACTAGGGATGATAGAAGAATTAATGCCTTTGACCTCTGGTGCTGGAGAAGAATATTGAATATAATGGACTGCCAGGAGAACAAACAGATTCTTTGTCTGACATACTTTGGGCATGTTGCAAGGAGGGACCAGTCCTTGGAGAGGGACATTATGTTTGAGAGGGTGGAGGGACAGTGCAAGAGAGGAAGACTCTTGATGATATGGATTGACTCATTGACTGAGATAATGGGAGTAGGTGTATCAGAGATGATGAGGTTGTCACAGGATAGAGCAGGATTCAGAGCTATTATACAGAGGGCCACTATGAGTCGCAAGCAACTTGATGGCACATAACAACAAAAACATTTTAAATGTAATTGCTTTCCTTTTTTTCTTCTCAGAGTTTTCTTTGTTATTCTGAAGAAATCTGACAGATATTTGTATGTTGTTCTTGTACTCTGCCACTTTGTTGGTTAGTTAGATCCAGTTGTTTTCTTGCTAAGTTTGGGATTTCCTATGTAGAGAATCCTATCATCTAGAAATAGAGTTTTACCTACTCTTTGCAATTTTGGATGCCTGCTCAGTTTTCTTATTTCACCACTCTGCTTTTGCTTTAACTTTTCTATGTTAAAGAACAAATTTTAGAATCTTCTGACATTCATTTTGATCTTTTCTTTCCTGTCTTTTTTTTTCCTTCTTCACATATGATGTCCTTGATCTCATCCCACAATTGTTCTGATCTTCATTCCTTAGTGTTTAATGCATTGCTTTAAAGCAGTGCAAGAGGAGAAAATAAGACATGAAGCACAGGGCTGAGAGTGTTTTTCTGGAAAGGACAAGAGAGCATGAGAATAGCACAGGCCCTCACCGCCTCAGAGCAGAAAGTAGATAAAGAGCCTGTAGCCCAGCCCTATGGTGCTTTTTGTGCCAAACTAACAGAAAGAGGTTCTTTATTTGTTGTTGACTTACAGACTTTACTCAGAGTTGTGGTACTGAGAATGGGTTTTACTAGGGAAGTAAGTTGAAAAGTTGGGGAGGCAAAGAATATCTCCCAATGAAAATACAAGTTTTAGCCTAGCAGTCCCAAGGCATAATTCCTTAGTTAGTCCAGGCTCCAATTTCAGTTCAGCAACACAAATTCTGGAAGACTCTATTTTCCTCAGTCATCACCAAAGTTTGCCTTAGACCAGTTATAAGTCAGTATCTTCTTAATTATCCAGCAAGCACAACAAAACTTTTAACTGTGGCTTTTATCTCAGGGCTCTAGGTATACCTTGCTACAGTTTCTTCATAGCAGTGCTACAGTCTCTTTACCACCAGCACCAGGGTCTTGTTCCAGTCTTCCACAAATCTTGCTGCTCAATGTGGGAAGTGCTCTCTCTTCTCTGAGTTCCACAGCTGTTGATGATATGCAAGACCATGTGTCTACAGTTAAGGTAGCTGGAAACCAGAGTGAACTAAGGTAAAAAAGCCAACTGTAGGCTAACACTCATGCCTCATATCTCTTTTTGAGATGGCTTATGATAAGAAGAACTCATGGTAGTATTTTGCTTCTCAAAAGATTTGTTTCAGTTTGTTTTATTGTGGTGGCTTGTCTGTTTCCATGATGGTGGGCACTATGCTACTAGACTTTCCAAAACTGACAAGGTTTGGTGAACACATTTCAGTGAAGCTTTTAAGACAGACTTAAGAAGCAGGACTGGCTGTCCACATCTGAAATACTGTGCTCTTGAAAACAAGAAGAAATTATATACTATAAATACTATCTGAAAATACATTATTTCTAAACTGTGAAAAATTTCATGAAAAATTCTTCTTGAAGGGACTGTTCTCAAGATAATGGACTAGGCAGACACACAAACAGAGTGGGGAAACCAAGGGAAACTAATATGGATGCTAACCCAGGAACTCAGAACTTCAAAGGAAAGAATATGAAAAAAGAAATACTAAAAACGGGAGAGACAGAATTAAAACAGCCAATAAAAAGGAAAATAAATAACTAAAATGAAGTATTGGTTTCCTTTAGCATTTTGAATTGCTGCCAGTCTACCTCGCCTCTTCTGTTCTGTACAATTAACAGAGACATATCTTTCCTCTCTGACTTTCTGCCAAGTCCAACTGGAGACAGGTGGTGAGCACTTAATGTAGCCAAACCACTAGTAACTAGAGTAGTGTACCTTCCCTTCCATGTCAATTTCACATCACATTCAGAGGCAAGATGGCACAAAGACATGACCAACATACAAGGACGGAAAATTTTCTGGAGGAAGAAATGCTGCTAAAATTAGCAGATAAGAAATTCAGAAGATTTATAATTAGGACCTTTCAGCAGTTTAAGAAAGAGATCAAGAAAATCAGAGATAAAAATTAAAGAAAATACAGTAGAAGAATTTAGGGAAATAATGAAAGAACATGTTATAAGATCAATGAAAAATTAGGTATCATACAAAAAAACCCAACAGATACAAATACAAAATATTGTACTAAACATTCCGAAATAAATAATTTATTTGGAAGGTCAAAGGAGTAGAATTGAATGATTGGAGGAAGAATTAATAAAATCTCAGAAGTTTAGGAACAGTCAGAAAAAAAATAATTTGGAAGCAGAATAATTTCGTGGGGCACCATCAAAAGAAATAACATGAGAATTTGAGAACAGGCAGAGGGGGAAAAAGAAAGAGTACTTAAAAGACATTAAAAAATGTCAACTATTTGTTAGAAGAAAATGTCCCTAGTATCATGAAAGAAGATAAGCATTAAAGAAACTCATTGAGCCAATAGGATATTGTGGTGGTTGTGGTTGAGTATGACTCATAGCAACCCTGTGAACAACAGACTTGAACCCATTCCTATCCTCATCATCTCTGATACATTGAGCCCATTACTGCAGCCACTGGGTCATTGAATCTTGTTGGGGCTGGGGTGGGGGGTGGGGTGGGGGCGAGGATCTTCCTCTCTTTCACTGACCCTCTACCCTTCCAAGCATAATATTCCTTTCTAAATAATAGCTTTTCCTAGCAACATGTCTGAAGTATGAGAGATGAAGCTTCACCATACTTGCCTTCAAGTAGCACTCTGGCTATATTTTTTTCTAAGATATCTCTTCATTCTTTTGGAAGTCTAAGAGACTCTCTTCTCCAACACCACAATTCAAATGTATCCATTTTTCTTTTTTCATTCTTACTCTTTGTCCAGCTCTCAGGTGCATAGGCAAGTGATTAAAATGATCATGACCTCAAATCAGGCACACCTTAGTTTGCAAACTGACATCATTGCTCCTCAGTATTTTGGAGACATCCCTCATAGCAGACTTACCCAAAGCAATACATCTTCTGATCTCCTCATTGCTGGTACATAGGGTGTTGTATATGAATTCAAGTAAGATGAAATCATTGACAGTTTTAACCCTTTCTGCATGTAGCATTAATGTAGCCCAGAGGTAAGGACCTTTGTTTTCTTGATGTTGAATTGTAATTCATATTTAAGGCTTCTGCAGCAAGTATTTCAATTCCACCTCTATCTTCAACAAGCAAGGTTTTGTCATCTGCATAAAGGAAGTTCTTGATCAGTCTTCCTTCGATCTTGATGCCACATTCCTTTTCATAGTGTCCCACATTACAAATTAGTTGCTCAGTGTACAGATTGAATAGAAATGAAGAAAGAATATATCCCTGATTCACATCTCTTCTGATATTAAACCATGCAGTGTTCCTCTTGATCTAGGTATAGATTTTGTGGTGTTTTTTGTTTTATCTTTTTTATTTTATTATTTTTTTTGTGTGTGTACCATCAAACTGGATTGTCTTGTGGATTCAAACCACATACCTCTGGGATTGCAGTGCAGCTTCTTGCTACTAGGCCACCAGAGCTCCCTTTAGGTATAGATTTTGGATAAACACAATTAAGTGTTCTGGGATTCCCATTCTTCTCAATGTTAGCTGTAGTTTGTTATGATCCACACAGTCAAATGCCTTTGCATACACAATAAAACACAAATAGGCACTCTTCTGTTATTCTCTGCTTTCAGCCAGGATCTGTTTGACATCAGCAGTGATTTTCCTTGTATTGTGGTCTGTTCTAAACAAACAAACAAAAAATCACCAAGAAACTTTCCAGAAACATGAGGGAAATAAGAAGAATGTTGTACTATTACGGGGATTGCAGTCATTGTCACTAAACAAAATTAATGTTAATCACTGAATGGAAAACTAGTGTGCTGTGTACACGTTCACTCAAATCATAGTAAAACTTTAAAAATAATTCTACTTGGCAAAAGTTTTTTTTAAAAGTGTCTCAATTTTTCTCCCTTTTTTGAACACTTTCTCTATTTGTTTATTGTTTTGAGAGACATGGGAAAAGCCTATAATGAGGATTGTCTTCGCCATACAGTTAGTCATTACATTTGAAACCTGTCCCCTTCCCTAGAGCTGCTCTCTACTGAATAAGATGTTGCTCATTTGTAGTTTGGGTGGTTTTAAGGGGGCGGTTGATTTGACTTTTGCCCCAAATTTAATCTAAAGTTCAGAGTCATTTAACATTCCTTCTGGATGTTTCAATAATAGGGCCAAATTTTGTCTCTGTAATCCAGTATCTACATTTTTGGTCACTATTATTGTCACTTTTTTTATATTCTTTTTTTGTTAATACTTTATTATTTTGCCTCTAAAGGCATCTTTATTTTTACACTTGAAGAAATAGATCCAAATGTATTAAAAAACAAAACAAAAAAGCCTCACTGTTGTTAAGTCACTTTGACTTACAGTGACCCCCTGTTGGATTTCCAGGACTATAAGTCTTAAAGGAAGGAGACTGCCCATCTTTCTCATGTGAATCTGTTGGCAGATGCTAACTGCCAGGAACACAGCCTTCTGTTTAACAGCACAATACGTACAGACTACACTCCCGGAGTCCTTATATACATTATTTTTTAAAAGCCTCAAACAGGATAAAGACAATCATCCTGAATGGACAAACCCATCAGCAGGATGCTGATGAAGTTAGTGGAAATCTTTATATGTGATGAGGAGACTAAGAACTCCATCACCTGAGCATGAATTGGTGTCAGAACATTGAGGTTCTTTAGTAGCAGAAGCAGAACAAGGACTGTGATTTGAATATGTACATAATTGCATGTTAAGAAGAATTCATATTGCTTCTAGGGTGGATGTGGCTTGTGACCATATGACCAAATCCTAGTCACTACAGTAGAAGTTTTTGTTTAATTTCCATTCATTCATTGTTGCACTTTTCTACCCTCCCAACCCTCTCCCCTAGTACACTACCCTCTTAGAAAAGTAAAAGAAAAATTCTTTCATTGATTTACAATCCCTCCCCCAGGTCCACTCCACTATGCAGCTTTCACTCTGGACTCCTGTCATGACAAAAATACCTAATCACATATCCCTTTTAAACAGTTTCCCCCCTCATCTTTTTCAATGCAGTATACATTATTGAACCCATCTTTCTCAGTCTCCCCCCAACCCCGATGTCAGTCCTGTTTTACAACAGTGGCACCATGCAGTATTTGTCCTTTTGCGACTGAGATACCTCACTCAGCATAATGTCCTCTAGGGTCACCCATTTTGAATAATATTGCATGAGTTCCTTGTTTTTCAATGCAGTGTAGCATTCCATTGTGTGAATATACCAAAGCTTCTCTATCCATTCGTTTGTTGATGGGCACTTAGGTTGTTTCCAATTCCTTGCTGTTGTGAACAAAGCCATGATTAACACGGGTGTGCATATATCTGCTTGGATGTCAGTTATGGTCTCTTTGGGGTATATTCCCAGTAGTGGAATTGCTGGGTCAAATGATATCTCTATTTGCAACTTTTTTGAGAAAGCGCCAGACTGCCTTCCACAATGGTTGCACCATTTTACACTCCCACCAACAGTGAATAGGGTTCCAGTTTCTCCACAACCTTGTCAGCATTTGTTGCTTGCTGTTCTGTTAAATTTTGCTATTCTGACTGGGGTGAGATGATATCTGATAGTTGTTTTGATTTGCATCTCTCTTATAGCTAGGGATTTTGAACATTTCTTCATGTGCTTGTTCACAGTAGAGAACTTTTTAAGTTTTTTAACGTGTGATCACTTTCAGCAAGTCATTGAAGACATACCTCCCTCACAGGTACCCTGGTTCTGTGTATAAGCCTAAACACAAAACTCCTTGGGCTTATTTGGGACTGCTTTAAGCTACATTCATCCTGATGGCAAACTGGTTTATCCAGGCTTATTGTAAGCATAGCTATTTGTTGAAGTACATACAGAGGGTAGGGTTTCAACATAGACCTCAATCTTCCACAAACAAAAGACTTTGTAATACAGTTTCTGCTCCGCCAGTTGTCACCTTTTCTTTTAAGCACATCTCACCATATGTATGCCATTAGTTCCTGCACATTTCCACTTTAATATTTCCCTCATCCTACCTACAGTTTTAAATAGTATGTACTGTTGTTGTGTACCATTGAGTTGGAACTGACCCATAGCTGTTTCTCTAGCAGGTTTTCAGAGGCAGTAAATCATATGACAGGAGGTTGCCCACCTTTTTCTCACAATATGTAGTTGTTGTTGTTAAGTGTTGTTGAGTCATAGATGACTCATAGCGACCATATGAATGAAAGACCTGAACACTTGTATAACTTTCAGAGTTTTTCTGTGTTCATAGAGTTTCCAGAGGCAAGCCATTTTGAAAGTGGATACCACTCCTACTTCCAATTTGTTTCAATTGGGAAGCTCCACCAAACACTGTCCACCATGGGTAGCCATTATCACATTTGACACATCAGTGTCACAGTGTTTAGCATGACAGCAACCATGAGTTACCTCTGTACAGCAAATGGACAGACCAGTGCTATACCACTTAGAAGAATGTTTGACCAAAAATAATTAAAACCAGGCCCGAGGGCCAAGTGCATTTTTAAATAGGAGGCCAAATCACATCATCTCACACCCGTTAGCAAGTCAACATTCCACCCTCATCTTCACCAGAACCAGCAAACAAGCCTCTGTGGAATCCAGCTGCTGAGGATTGCTTCCAAACTGGATTCCAGCCCGAAACTGCTGACAAAATGTGTTTTAGAGTTCCTAAAATTTTATATTGTATAGAGTACAGTTTTTTTATAATAAACTTGTTTTTGACCTATCAGTGACTTTTCTTTGTACAGATTGTCATCTGAATAATTTGTTTCTGCCCTGGTGGTAATAGTGGATCAGGACTTGGCTGCTAACCAAAAGGTTAGTAGTTTGAACCCACAAGCTTCCTTCTCTGTTGGAAAAAGATGTGACAGACTGCTTCTGTGAAAGATTACATCAGAAATTATGCTGGCCAGTTCTGTTCTGTCCTACAGGATCATTATGAGTTGAGGTCAACATACTAGTAGAAGGCTTTGGTTTATTGTTTTCACCAGTAGTGTGTGAGGGTTCCAGTTTCTCCATATCCTCACTAAAACACCTGTCATTTTGATTCTAAATATCTAGAAGGATGTGAAGTGTTAGCTCCTTATGGTTTTGTCTTCAGTTTCTTGGTACCAGTCTAGGAGTGTCAGCAAACAGATACAGCCCTGAACATGCTTGCTAGTCTTTACCTGACGAACTGACTGGAAGAGATCCTTATTTGTTCCCATTCAGAAGAAAGTGTAGATGTTCATAAACAATGTCATTATTATGATATACAAGTAGAATCTTGCTAAAGATTTTTCAGAAATTGTTTGAGAAGTACATGGACCTGGAAATTCTAGTAATTCGAATTGGATTCAGAAGAGACTGGCACAGAGGATATCATTGCTGATGCCAGATAGATTGTGGTTCAAAGAGAATATCAGAAAGATGTTTTCTTGTGTTTTATTTACCATAAGAAGACATTTGACCATTTGGATTGTAATAAATTATGGATAACATTGAGAAGACTTAGAATCCTAGAATTCTTAATTTTGCTTCTATGACATTTACACTTAAACCAAGAAGCTGTTGTCTGAACAGAACAAGGTAACATGACACTGTGTGGTTTATAATCAGGAAAGGCATACATATCTTTTCTCCATACCTCTTCATTCTGTGTACTGAGCAAACATATCATTTGAGAAGCTAGACTTTATGAAGAAGAGTGTAGCATTGCAGCTTATACAACCTTACTTGCAGAAGTGAAGCAATCTTGAAGCACTTGATTGCAGAAAATCAAAGACTGTAGCCTTCATTATGAATTACATCTCAGCATTAAGAAGACAAAATTCCATACCATTTAATCAAATAGGCAACATCATGATAGGTGGAGAGAAGATTAAAGTTGTCAACAACTTAGTTTGTCTTAGATTTATGGTCAGCACCACGACAGCAGCAGTCAAGAAATTAGGTATTGCATTATGAAAATCTGCTGTCAAGTACTTCTCCAAAATTCTAAAGTGCAAAGATTAAAGACTAAGGTACACTTGTTCCACAGTCAGCTCCTGGCCTAGTTTTCATAGCTGATACTGAGCTTCTCAGCGGTTCTTTCTGCAGATGTAATCAGTCTTATTCCTATGCATATCATCAGGTGAGATCCATGTATATAACTGCGTTTATGTCTCTTAAAAAATGTATTTGCAATGAATAAGTCATTGTGCAAAATTCAATCATTCTATCTCTAGCTCCATTTCTGTCACCGAGTCCATGTTTTCCAACTACTGAATCTTCTGTTCCCAATTTTTGCATTGCAGTCACCCATTATTATCAATGCATCTTGATTGCATGTTTGATCGATCTCCGACTGTAAAAGTTATTATGCATCAGAGAGTTGGACAATGACTAGGGAGGGTAGAAGGAGAATTGATGCCTTTGAGCTTTGGTGTTAGAGAAGAGTATTGAGGGTACCATCATGGACTGCTAAGAAAACAGATTCATCCTGGAGAGGGTTAAACTGGGCTGCTCCTTGGAGGCAAGAATTCTGAGGCTTCATCTGACATACTTTGGTCATGTTGTAAGAAGAGACTGGTTCTTGGAGAGGGACATCATGCTTGAGAGAGTGGAGGGTAGGCACAGGAGGGGAAGGCCCTCTAGGAGATGGATTGATTCGGTGACTAGGGTAATCCGGATGGGTGTATTGGAGACAGTGGGATTGGCACAGGATAGAGCAGAGTTTAGGGCTGTTGTATGTAGGGTCACTATGAGTAGCAAGTGACACGATAGCACATAACAAGAGCAACAACAACAAAGGTACACCTGATGCAAGCCGTGGTATTTTCATTTATTTTGTATACATTTGAAAGTTGGAAAATGAATAAGGAAGACTAAAGAACACTTTGAATTGTGTTGATACAGTTTAGAATATCCCTCCGATGGACTGCCAATCAAGCAAGCAAACCTATCTTGGAGGAAGTGCAGCCACAGTGTCCCTTAGAGGTGAGGATCGTCAATCTTCATCTCACATTATTTTGAGTATGTTGTTAGGAGGGCCCAGTCCTTGGAAATAAGACATCATAATAAAAAAGGTAGAGGATTAAAGAGAGGATGACCCTCAAGGAAATGGATTGACATGATGGCTAACTATGGGCTTGATGAGGATGGCATAAGATAGGGCAGGATTATTGATATACTAGGCATTGAAGAGATGAGATGGACTGGCATGGGGCATTTTGAGTCAGACGATCATATGATATATTATTCTGGAGATGAAAAGGTGAGGAAAAATGGAGTTGCTTTCATGGTTAAAAAAGAAATTTCTAGATCCATCTTGTAGTACAACATTGTGAGTGATAGGATTATATCCATACGCTTACAAGGAAGTCCAG
>NW_006400217.1:493793-520455 GCF_000299155.1 Elephantulus edwardii | reverse complement strand
GAGCAGGGTTTAGGGCTATTGTACATAGGGTCGCTATGAGTCGCAAACGACTCGACGGCACATGACAACAGCAACAACATGAGTTATAGTGACTTGACAGGACGTAGTAACAACGATGATATTGAGTGTCTGGTTTTTTCACATACCTCATTGTGAAAGTAGTTCCTTTATCTCTGCGAAGTCAGCTTGTTATATTTTTTCTCCCTGTTCCCTGAAGAGTTAACCTTCACCATGGGATTCTACCCCTGAATTTCTTAACCTGAATAAACCACTTAACTTGAAGTATATTTTGTGAGCTCTTTATGATGGCCATTTCAAGAAATGTTGAACCCATCATGGAAGTAGAGGCTCATGAGTAGGAGACAATGTAAAAATTGGTAAAAGAATGGAAGGTGGGTGTATATGCCTGACCTCATAAGACTTCATTGTACATCACGGGAGCCTCCACTTTGCTTGAGGACTTGTATTGACACAGAGATACTGGTTCTTTAATGGTGTCTGGAGCTTACTTGGTGTCCTAACATGTTACAGTGTGCCTTATGTTCCTATCATGCTTATAGGTACAAGGGTCACCTGGGACCAAACCTGTTTTAGTTCTTGTATTTTCAGTACAAGTTCTTCAGGGAGCTTTGGTGACATAGTCTATAGAAAATTGTGCCTCTTACACCAGCTGAGGTGCTGCTACAGTTTGAATCTACCATTGATTCTCCAGGAGACAGTTTCCTTTTTTTATGATTCATAGCCTTGGACACCCAAGGGAGGGTTGCTCTGAGTTAGAACAGCCTCAAATGCTCTGTGGTTTTTGGCTATTATAATTATAGGAAGAAACATCTGAGTAACTCTCTCAGTAAAAGTGTAACCAGCTATCTGGTATCAAACTTACAGAACTAAATATGTTCCAGCGGCAGTGGGATGTAAAATGCACTTCTGCCTGCAGTGAAGGAGTCCTGACGTACCTTCTGCAGTAAAAAAGGACTTGTCTCCTACCAACACTGAGTATGACTATACCAGGGCTGCTTTCCCAGATGATTTCTATGGGATTGACTTCTGGTTTCAGCTTTAAATTTCAGGTTTAATTATTTTCCCCCCAAAATACCAACAGTGAAATTGATGAAATCTTTATATTTGTCATTAAAGACTGATGAAAACCTGTAATTAATTCTATTTAAAAAAAAATCTAACATCTCAATTGAAAAGAATTGTATTCACTCATTAAATGCTAATAGTTTTCTAAGACAAATTGAAAATATCCAGCATGCATGTTTCATTTCAGTACAATAGATTTAAGACCAAGCATACATGTTACAAGACTAGATTACAAATTATCATAGTCATCATCATCTTCACGTTTTCTTTTCAATGCATTAGATGGTTCACTGGCAGTATTTTGTGATGATACCATATTAGTTGTAATAAGAATATTTTTGGATCCAATTAATGATAGATTAATCAGAATATTCTGAACTGCTGACGTTGCTGGAATCGATGCTTTTACAGCCGGAATCTGTGAAGTAGGTATCTGGACTAAATCGTTGCCCGGTGAGGGAAATTGGAGTCCCTACTTTAGTTGAAACAGACATGGTTTATGGGGTTGGTGTACCTAGTGTGGAAGTACTGGGTCTGCTAGTAACAGAACCAATACTTAGCCTTGGAACTGTTATTCTTCCTGCAGCACCAGATGTCTTTTTCTGTATGGACTTACGTCAATAATTTGGAGCAGCTAAGCAGTACCTATCAGGTGGCAATATAGGACCAGAATATGGCTTGATCAAAGGCAAAGGAGTTTGGTTTCTTTTCCATGAAATAGCTAATAAAAAAATCTCTTGGAGGAGGAGAGGTGAAAGACTGGTCAGCACGACACTGGATTGCCAATCGCACCTCATCTGCATCAACAGTTGCTTTCTTAGCATGGCTTGAATAAATTTTTGCATCGTCTAGAATTGTAGTTACATATCAGAAGGCAAATTCCAACATCTGATTTATAACTCTTGGCTCATATTCTGTAATGCCCATATCCTTCAGGATTTGTGCCATCATCTGTTCATCTTTCGGCATGCTCTTGGGATAAATCATCTTTCCAGACTCCATAATATCTGGTGATCAGACTTCTTTAGCTAAATCACCCACATTCATGTATTTCAGTCCTGATCTTGAGGCAGGCTCTCCAACCCCAGGTGTACCAGTGAGCAAGATGTTCGGCTGCAACATGGTCCCCACCGCCTCAGGTTTAATTTTAAGTCTGACTCAGTATGCTGAATTCTTGGAAATTAACAAGGAGAAATATCTTTATCCTTTAAATAAAATCTTTGAAAATCATACTGCTAATTTGCATATGATATAAAATTTGCAGTTTTCATGTTTGCAGAAGAGAACAGGGCTTTAAGGGGTCAGCTGGATGTATTTTCATATTAGCTCTGCAGCTTCCTAGCTGTCTTCTCTGAGCTGGTTACTTAATTGTATTACCTTTGTATCCCTTAATTCCCTCATCTGAAAATCAGAATAGTAAGAATATCTCCTTTGTACAGTGTTAAAATTCATTGATGATTGGCACATTAGATATTTATTCAGGTAGGGAGGAATAAAGACATGAATAGTTGTTATAATAAAACTTGATCTTTTTAAAATATCTTTCTTAGAGGAAACACACGAATAGAAGAAGCTTGTGAAATGTACACCAGAGCTGCAAATATGTTCAAGATGGCCAAAAATTGGAGTGGTATGTACAAAATTTTTGTTTTTTTACTTTTAGGACAATAGCTTCCAAATCCATTAAAAGGAGGAAATGGCTTTTATCCCCCTGAGACAATAAAAGACTGTTGGCTTTTATTGACAGGAGTCAGTGTTCCTGATCTTCAAGGACTTGCATAATTTCTCAGTTGTGATTTCTATCCCTCCTGTTGCTCATTCCATCTCCTCTCACCTCAGAACCTTTGCATGCACTATGCTGTTCCCTCTATCTGACACATTCTTCTCCCTAAGTGAAGTGTGTGGGTTCCCTGACTTCTTTCAGGTCCTTCTTTAACCTGTCTAGCCCTTTTTTATAAGTAATAACATCATTATCTTCATGGAAACCTATTTCCTCTGATACCTTCATTACCAGCCAGCAAAAATAAGTAAAATACATAGTATTTTAATTTTTATATTATTTGTATATTTTTCATGTGCTCCTATTATGTGACATTCCTAAATAGAATGTAGACCTTTGAAGGCGGGGGTATTTGTGTGGTTTGTTTTCTGCTATATCTCCAGGGCCCCTGGTAGCTTATTCCATAGGAATTGTTCTGCCAACCCAAATGTATTTCTTCTCCGGTGGTTCAAATCCACCAGTGGGGCTGAGGGAGAAAGATCGTCTCCTCTAAAAACCCACTCTCCAGTGGGTCAGCTATGAGTTGTTTCTGATTTCATGGCAAAGACATGATATCTTCAGGGCCTGGACTAGTGTTTGTCACAGAGTAGGTTGTCAGTATATTTGGATAGATGAATTTTGGACTTTTTGGTAAAATTGTGCCTATGCAGTAACGGTGATGATTATAACATTACTGCTTTGATTGTTGGAAAAGTATAACACCAGTTTCACAGATGAGAAAAATTTAGGTTGTGAAATTCTGTGACTTCCCTGAGCTTAGTGTGTGTACTCTTAAGACACTTCCAAGTTTCGAAAACTCAAACTGGCCTTTGTAGCAGTAATTGAAATAACTACTCAAGCAAAAATCAGCAGCTAATTTTAGAAGGTGGAAGTGTGAAAATGTAAAACTAAAGCCACTTACTATTTCCATGGAAATAAAGTTATCTGGAAAAACTCTGGATGTGGTTATATTACAGAAAGAATTGACTGTTCCATACTGATCATGGGATAGTCAGCATAGGTAAGCTATCTCAACTGAAGTGCTGATGGAGAGGAAAAATATAAGTTGTGAAAGAACTGAAGCACATGATATACTTAATGTAAATTTTTAAATGTGCCAAACCACACTCAAGATTTCAGGATAAATCTGCATACAATAATTACTATGTCTAGCACACACTTAATGTGAACCAGAGCCTATTCTATACATTCATGAGGTCCAAGTTATTATTAGCACACTCTTCTGAGGTAGTTGTTATCAATGTTGCTATATTTCCTGAAGTGGCAGTAGTTTACTGCCACTTCAACCCTGGCAGTGTCCCTTGCCCTACCTCCAGGAATGCTGACTTCTCCAGCAGAAGGGTTAAGGCCCAACCAGCAGTTTTCCAGTCCCAGCACTGTACTGTAGCCAACATCCTTTCTGATTAGTCAATTAACTCTAACAAAGTGATTTCAGTATGTTTTGAAAACTGCCAACATACCCTTACTGAAAACTAAGATAAAGTGAGATTCTGCTCTACATTGTCCTTTTACTAATGGACACTGTTTCTTTCCTTTCTTCCGTTTAGGACTGACTTCTATTCCAAGCCTGATAGAGCTAATGTCTCTAGATACTTTCTCTTCTATACTGTGCTCATTTTCCTGAGAGTTTGCTACATTACTTTCCTTGAACTTGGAACCTCATGATAAAGTGGATGATCCCAGTCCAGTTCCTCAGGCTGACATTTAAAGCCATCCCTAATTCCTGGTTTCCACTGCCCTACCACATTCATGGCTTCAGGCGCCATGAGCTTTGCACTACACTCCAGCTCTACTTCTTTCTTACTTCCTGAATACCGAATATTTTCCTTCCTGTTTGTATATGACTCTTCTGCTAGGAATACTTTTCCTCATTTCTTTATGCTACTCAAGTTTGCATTTTCTGATTCAGAATTTTTCTGATGACGTTCAGTACATTGATTTCATCCATTCAAAGAGTCCTTGAAAGTACCTCTAACTAAATCAGTCAGCACTCTGCAGAGAAATGTGTGAATTGTCACACTAAGTAGACAGGCTAAACTCATGTGAATTTTGATTGATTTGGCTACAAACCAAAGGAATTCAAAAGGATTTTCAAATTTTAAAAAATTTTAAAATTATAGGCCTTATTTTCATTTTTGGGGAAACTTGGCTTCTCTTCTCCATGAAGCTTTCATTCACAGTTCCTTCTACTGCTTCTCACTCTGGCTATTTAGAACACTATCAATTGTACTTAAAGTTACTATCTTCCCTTCAGGAGTGAAAACTAAGACAAGCAAGTAAACATCTTTGATCTCTCTCTCTTACCTTTAGTCTTGATGGCTTATGGTCCCTGTTGTTGTGGGCCATTGAATCAGAACTGGTACATAGCTGACTTCCAGTGGGTTTTTAGAGACACCAAATTAGAGAGCACAGAAGTATATTGCCCATACTTCTGTGGAGCAACTGTGGGATTGAAGCATAACTTCTTAAACTAGACCACCAGTGCTCCGAAAAAGAACATGTACCTCCCTGTCAGGGAATTGAACCCTAGTTTCTTCTTTGACAGGTGGGTATACTTAATGCTAATGTGCAGCCCCTGATCTGCCTTTATTATGTATGTGGATTATAGTTATATTGCTAGAGCTTTGCTGCTTATATTGAATGGCAAAGCCAAAAAAAAAAAAGCTTAAAGTCTCTTGGAAGATTAGTCAGCTTAATCTGCCCTTGGGATAATCTTTGCACTATTTTGCTTAGTTCTGATTCATTTTATGTATAAAAATAATTGTTCGCTTGCTCATATTTCCATGTGCTTCTCATTGAAATACTACCTTTTCAAAGTAATAAAAGCTTTTTAATTTAAGTGAAGTTTTATAAATCATATTGATTTTTCATGCATTTGTGAAATAATAGCTTTATAGGTATTGGGTTGTGTACCATCAAATCAAACTCAACCCATAGCTGACCCTCTGGTAGTTTTTCAGGTGAAGATACAGCATTTAGCATGGACTATGATGATATTATTTGTAATGAAAATATTTTCTTCAGCTTCAGGAAATGCATTTTGTCAAGCAGCCAAGCTCCATATGCAGCTTCAGAGCAAGCACGATTCTGCTACCAGTTTTGTAGATGCTGGAAATGCTTATAAAAAGGCAGACCCACAAGGTAAACCATGGCTATTATGTTGCATGTCACCTCTGTATCACTCACTGTTTCCTCATGTCAACTGTCCTGGTGTCCATCCTTTCTCATGCCTTATGCTGTTGGACTTGATGAGCATTGGCAAAAAGAGTTTCTTTACTTTGAAATAGGGAGATTTTGGTAATTTTTAGGGATAATTTTCCTTTAATGATTTGGATCTTTAGTTAGGACAAAAGAAATGAAATTCATCCTGTTTAGTTATATATAGTATTAGTGCATTTATGGCACATTTTGGAGACATTTTTAGCAATTTACTTTATCTAAGACTAGTTTGAGGTATGTCTTTTATCTAAGACTTGTCTTAGAATTAACTAAATTTTATTAATTTCTATATTTTTCGTAAATACATATTTTATTACCTTTACTCTTAAATATTTAGTTGATTTTAAGATCCAGTTAATGTGAAATTATAATTTTAGAGTGCTTGTGAGTATATTTTATTCACACAGTATTCATCTGTTCAGTAGTTTTCAAAATACTTCTTTAGAGAAAAAATAAAATTGACTAACACCATTTTGCGTGTGTGTGTGTGTGTGTGTAAAACTGTTACACTTAGCAGTTAAAAGTAATTTTTCTTTAAGCAGTCCAGTTTTTTAAGCACAGAAATCCCCAGTTTTATGAATATATTATAAAGAAATAAGGTACTTTGAAGGACTTGCATGTAACAATTTACTCAGTGAGGTGGGAGTTCTTATTTGTAAGGATACCTCCATCAGGTTTTGGAAGTTGTAGTCCATCAGAGTCGCTAGTGGATTTTCTTTGACGATAGGTTAGCAGTTCAACTTGCTACAGACAATGCCACCAGAGCTTCACTTAATTGCAGTTATTTTCCAAAAGTGAAAACTGTTACCAGCATAAATGAGCAGTAATTTAGTGAAAGTAGAAAACATTAGAACATAACTGCTTTTGGAGACTCCTTGGTTGAATGGTAAATGTTCACAGGGTAGTTACTGAGAGAACCACAGGAAACTGAATGTTTCCTGTGGTTCCTGAGCTCAATTTTAGAAAAAAGTTTTTATACAAAGAAGTACATCCAAAAAACACTGGGAAGAGGATGCATTTAGAAAAAGGTTTATACACAAAGAAGTACATCCAAAAAACAATGGGAAGAGGATGCATCAAATATAGGGAATTTGGGTGCAGTAGACAATTTTTCTGTCTGTTAAAGATATATCAATGTGGGGGTGGAGCGGTGTGTAAATAAATACAAATTTAAGAGAAAAAGGATTTTTAAATTCATTTTAAAATTAATATTACTTGCCTAATGTTTTGGTGACTTGGTAATAAATTGTGCTGCCAACTTATAGGTACGTAGTTTGAATTCACCAGTCATTCCATGGGGAAAGATAAGACAGTTGTCTTTCTTGTGATTTACTGTCTCTGAAAATTTACTGGAGGATAAGCTGTGAGTTGATTTCAACTTGCCAGTCCTCAGCAACAACATTTTAAGCCATGTTCTCTAGAGATGCAAAATCATTGACTATTACTTATAATTATTTTCCATTGTTTTTCTTAAATGCTTAAGACTCTCAACTGCTTATACAAACACACACACACACGCACACACACACATATTTTATGTTTATATATTGAGGAGCACTGATGTTAAACCACCAACTAGGATGCTGCGCTACTAACCCAAAGGTAGGTGGTTTAAATGCAACAAACTGTTCCTTGGGAGACAGATAGGCAGCCTTCTCCCTTGCAGTTTATAGCTATTGAAAACCTGCAGGAAGGTCAGCTATGAGTTGGTTTGAACTCATCCTCGGTGAGTCTTATCTAGATAATGTATATAAAAGAGATTAATTTGATTTCAAGGAAATTATTAACATGCTTGTAAAAGGTCTGTGAGGCTGATGAGTCCCAGTTGTTGGCAAGCAGGCGTGGAGACTGATGGCTTTGGAAACTGTTGACTTCCGAGGCTTACAAATCAAAAAGTTGTCAGGGAGCAGAGTCAGGAATGGAGGTCATGGATCGCATGCACGATTGGCCAGGAAACTCGTGAGCCAAGTGAGTCTGCATATTCAGTGCAGGCCACACCACTGAAAGAAACTTCCTATTTATGTGGTCATATCTTTATAGAACCTCCTCTAACCTGCCTCCTTACATCATAGAGATTAAAACTGACAATACATAGAATAGTTACTTTTACTGAGGATCAGGCCATATTGATACATAATATTAATCATCACACTTATTTCTTCAGTTTTCAATCTGTACTTCTTTTAAACCACAGGAAAAAGTTGGAGTTATTAAAATTATGTAACAGGATAATAAAAACCACCATTTTGGGGCAAGGAAAATATGTTCACTTTATTAAAAATTAATATGATTTATTAGCATTATGAGCGCAGAGAAGCCAAAGCACAAGGAAGAATTCAAGATACTAAAGAGTTGAATAGAAGATTTCAAAAGGCAGCACGGGATGACAAAGCAAAATATTACAATGAAATGTGCAAGGAGTTGGAGTCAGAAAATCAAAAGGGCCGAACTCGCTCAGCATATCTTAAGCTCAAGGAACTGAAGAACAAATTCAAACCTCGAGTTGCTATAATCAAGGATGCTTTCGGCAGAATGTTAAATGATCCAGGAAGTATTAAAAGAAGATGGAAAGAATATACTGAGTCACTGTATCGAAAGGAATTGGAAGACACAGAAGAATTTCATGAAACAACATATGAGCAAGAGCCTATGGTGATGAAAGAAGAAGTTCAGGCTGCTTTGAAGGACATGGCAAAAAATACGGCTCCAGGAATAGATGGTATACCAATTGACGTATTTCAGTTAACAAATGCTGCCATGGACGTGCTCACCAAGTTGTGCCAAGAAATCTGGAGAACAACCACTTGGCCAACTGACTGGAAGAGATAGATATTTGTTCCTATCCCAAAGAAAGGTGACCCAACAGAATGTGGAAACCACAGAACAATCTCACTGATTTCACATGCAAGCAAGATTTTACTGAAGATTATCCAAAAACGACTGGGACAGCACATCAGCAGAGAACTACCAGAAGTCCAGGCTGGGTTTAGAAGGGGTCGTGGTACTAGGGATATTGTAGCTGATGTTAGATGGATCTTGGCTGAAAGCAGGGAATACCAGAGGAATGTCTATCTGTGTTTCATTGACTATGCAAAGGCATTTGACTGTGTAGATCATAACAAACTATGGCTGACTCTGAGAAGAATGGGAATCCCAGAACACTTGATTGTTCTAATGTGAAACTTATACTTGGACCAGGAGGCAGTCGTCAGAACAGAGCAAGGGAACACTGCGTGGTTGAAAATTGGGAAGGGCATACGCCAGGGATGCATCCCATCTCCATACCTTTTCAACCTATGTGCAGAACAGATTATCCGGCAGGCTGGGCTCTTTGAGGAGAAATGTGGGGTCAAGATTGGTGGACGATTTATCAACAATCTGCGTTATGCGGATGACACAACCCTGCTTGCTGAAACTGAAGAGGACCTGAAGCGCCTGCTGCAGAGTGTCAAGGACTGCAGCCTACAATATGGATTGAGGCTCAATGTCAAGAAGACAAAGATTCTCACCACTGGACCAATTGGCAGCATCAGGATGGATGGTGAAGAGATTGAGATTGTACACAGCTTTAGTTTGCTTGGCTCCATAGTCAACAGTCTTGGCACCAGCAGCCAGGAAATTAAAAGACGTATTGCCATGGGACTGAAGAGCAGTGGTGTCTCTCTGGAGACTAAGGTGCGTCTGATACAGGCCATGGTCTTCGCAATCACTTGTTATGCATCAGAGAGTTGGACAATGACCAAGGAGGATAGAAGGAGAATTGATGCCTTTGAGCTGTGGTGCTGGAGAAGAGTATTGAGAATACCATGGACTGCTAGGAAAACAAACAGATTTGTCCTGAAAGGGTTAAACCGGGTGGCTCCTTGGAGGCAAGGATTCTGAGGCTCCGTCTAACATATTTTGGACATGTTGTGAGGAGAGACAAGTCCTTAGAAAGGGACATCATGCTTGGGAAGGTGGAGGGACAGCGCAGGAGAGGAAGGCCCTCTATGAGGTGGATTGATTCAGTGACTGGGATAATTGGGATGGGAGTGTCAGAGACAGTGCGATTGGCACAGGACAGAGTGGAGTTTAGGGCTGTTGTACATAGGGTCGCTGTGAGTTACAAGTGACTCGACGGCACATAACAGCAACAACAACAACATTAGCATTATGATATATTGTGATAATTTTTATTTTTTAGATGTGTATATACCAATTAACATCTTTGCATATTTGTACAAAATGTTGACTACCTTTTTTTGTTTAAGAGTAGAAATTTGTTATTTTCAAATTTTTTTAATTTTATGTTGGTTTGCTCACTAAGTTCGTATTCATTGTTTCACACTACTCTTCTTTCATATTGTGTTTCATATAATAATTTTCCTGCATTATGTTTTATAAAATCAATCACTGGACCTTGCCCATCGTTACCTAGTCTTTTCAGGTCCCCATCAGAACCTTCCCATTTCTTTTACCCCTTTCCTCCACCCACTAAACTGTGCAGCCCTGTGGTTTCACCTCTACCCCTCTGCTTCCATCCACCCTTTCCCCCATGGGTCCACATGTTTTACTAGATATCCTTCTATTTTTACAATAATGGTCTCATACAGATATGTCCTTATGAGACTGATTTCACTCAGCATAATTCTCTCCAGTCTCTTCCAAGTTATGTAGTATTTTTCAAATTCCTTGTTCCCAAGTGCTACATAGTATTCCATCATGTGAATGTACTACAATTTCTCAATCCATTAAGTTGTAGGTAGACACTTGGACTATTTCTGTATTCTTGCGATGTTCAATAATGCTATTATCAGAGGAACTCTCATACATTGTTGGTGGGATTGTAAAATGGTACAACCACACTGGAAGATAGTTTGGCATTTCCTTAAAAAGTTGAACATTGGAACTCTATATGACCCAGGTTTCCACTACTAGGAATGTACCCTAAGGAAATTAGACTGAGACACAAATGGAGATCTGTTGACTTCTTTTAAGAGTTATCTGGATAAGAATTTCAAAGTGCTTTGATTTAGGCTGCATGTAAAATAAGATTATTTATTTTCTTATGAGTAGAACTGTCTTCCAAACATAACTTGGTACGCATAAACTTAATATTTCAATTTTGGGAGGCAAAGCTTATCAGTATTCATATTAACTACCATGATTTTGTCTTCTTTATAATACATTCTTCTGCCTGGCTGGTTTAAGGTTAAGAGCTGCTGAGCCTGTATTGGCTCCAATTAAATTTTCCTGAATTAAACGATTTTGACTATAAATACACCTCTGCTGATAGATCTGAGCTTTTTGTGTGATTTATATATTGCTTTTCATTAACTAACCTATCCATTCTCCATCCTAGAATAGTACTTTATTCCAGGAAGGCAATTTTACCTGAACCACTTTGACTAATTTTTTTTTATTGTTTGTTTGTTTGTTTAAATGCCTACGCTTCAGAGGCTATCAACTGCTTAAATGCAGCCATTGACATTTACACAGATATGGTAAGACATTACCTTGCTTGATTGACTGTGGGGTAGAGTCCTTGTGATGATTCAGAGTTGTTTTTTCTTTTCATTTGTTCCCAAACTATTTGGCTCTCAAATAAGGTTTTTGTTGTTTTGGATTTTTTTCCAAAAACTTTGTCTTTTTATATTCCCGTAGGGAAGGTTTACAATTGCAGCCAAGCACCACATTACTATTGCAGAGATCTATGAGACTGAACTTGTAGACATTGAGAAGGTAAGTAAGCAATTAAATTTCTCATTGACTTGGTGTCAAGTTAGTAGATAAATTGACCTAAGAACTTTCTTTTCTTCAGTTGGAGTTTGAGTAGTATGGAGTGCTCATCAGTGACTCAGAATGGAAGCCTGTTAGTGCTGACTGATAGATAATGCTATTTTCCTGGAGTAAGTTTTTAGGAGAGGCTCTTTCTTGGAAAAGTACCTCATGCTTGGAAAAGTGGAAGGTCAGTGAAAGAGAGGAACACTCTAAAGGAGATGGATTGGCACAGTGACAGCAGAAGTGGGCTTAACTGTGTCAGAGATGATGAGGATGGCACAGAATAGGACAGGGTTAGGACCACTATGAGTCATACTTGATGGCACATGACAATGACAGCAAGTAAAATGTATAAGACATGAAAGTTTGTTAAAATTCATCAAACTTTACCAGTTATTTCTATATCTGAGTAGTGATAAAATGTTGATAATTACTAATAGAATATTTAGCTTTGTTATTCAGGACTCTGAAGGAAGCTTAAGTACTACAGTTATTTTTAAGCCATTTAAATAAAGGCTGTGACTTTGGAGAAGAAAGTAGATAAATGCCAATGTGGCCGCCTTGCATGCTTCACCTGCATCTGATTTTCTGAATTATAGTTGGTGGTGATAGAAGAGGAGAAAACATTTAATGAGCATCAGTAGCACAAGGGAACACTTATTCAAGATCAGGAAAGTAGTGTGTCAAGGATGTGTCCTGTCTCCATACCTTTTCAACCAGTATGCAGAACAGATCATTCAAGAAGCTGGAGTTTATGAAGAAGAATGTGGCATCATGATTGTAGAAAAACTTACTAACAACCTGCATTATGCAGATGACACAACATTGAGGAGGACTTGAAGTGTTTGCTGCAAAGCTCAAGGAGTGCAGTTTTCAATAAGGATTGCAGCTCACTGTCAGGTAAACAAAGGTCCTCACCAGCAGGCCAATTGGCAACATCATGATAGATGAAGAGATTGAAGCTGTTAATGATTTCCGCTTTCTTGGCTCCACAATCACCACTCTTGACACCAGCAGTCAGGAAACCTAAAGACAAGGTGTTTTGGAGAAACCTGTCAAGGACCTCTCTAAAGTGATAAAGAGCAATGATGTAAGGTGCACCCATTCCAGGCCATAGTTTTCTGAGTTGTTTGCTCTGCATCTAAGAGCTGAACTATGATTAAGAATTATAGAAGAATTGATGCATTTGAGTTGTGTTGCTGGAGAAGAGCAATGAACATAACTTTGAAATGCCAAGAGAACAAACAGGACTGTCCTAGAAAGGATGAAACCAGTTTGCTCCTTGGAAGCAAGGATTTTGAGCAAAATCCTTTTGAGAAGCTCCTGTCTCACATATTTTGGACTTGTTGCCAGGACGAACCATCAAGCTTGGAACAGTGGAAGGTTAGCGCAAGAGAGGAAGACCTTGCATACATGGACACAGTGGCTGTGGCAGTGAGGTCAGGTATATCAGAAAAAATGAGATTGGCTCAGGATAAGGCAAGGTTCAGAGATATTTTGCATAGGGTTGCTATAAGTTGTAGTTGACTTAGCAGCACAAAACAACTACTACAGTAGGTTCTATTCCTGGTGGTATGTCTATTGTTTATAGTGTCACTATGAGATGTAGGTGACTTGAAGACATCTAACAGCGACTTTGCCTTTGGTGACATACTGTGAATTGTAGTGCATTTCAGCTTTCTCCAAAGCTAGCGTCAACACTTTAGTTTTCTCCCCATGCTGCACTATCATACTTTGGGCATGTTGTCTGAAGGGATGAGTTCTTGGAAAAAGATATCATTCTGGGAAAAATAGAGTGTCAGAGAAAGAGAGGAAAACCCTTAATGAGTTATATATTATACAGTGTCTGCAGTAGTAGCCTTGAGCATCTCCCAGGATGGCCCAAGGTTCAGATCCATTATTCATAGGTCAGTCGTTGTGAGTGGTAGGCTGGTATTTGACACCACCCTTCCAAACCACTCTTCTTACTCTTTTCCACATAATGCTCTGCCAGAATGCTGGTTCTCTCACATGCCAGCTAAGTTCCTGCCTTAGGACCCTTGCTCTAGCTGTTGCATCTGCCTACAAGAGCGCTTCCACAGATATCTGCATGACTATTAAGTCTTCAAGTTTCTGCTAAGTTTTCACCTTTTCTGTGAAGCCTGTTATCAAACCTAGTTAAAATATTAACCTACCCCTATCAACAACTCCCAGGAACACCATTGTACTTTTTTCAGCCTTTTAGTTTCTTACTACCTCACAATCTTCAGGGCACATGTCCTCTAACATCATGCTCTGTGATCTGCTTGCTTATAATCCCTGTTACTCATTGTTTCTCCCCGTCCACTAGGATGAGTACCCATGACAGCAAGGAGTTTTTTTGTTTACTGATGTATTCCAAGAACCCATCCCTCTGGAATATAGATGTGTGCTAAGTAAACAAAAAGTGCCCACATCTTTTCCATAGCTGGATACTCTAGAGCAGATAGAGGTTCTTGGTCTTGGCTCAGGCATTGTCCCTTGCTGTTAGCTACCTTCAATCTGACTGACTTACCCTATCCATAAGAGAATAAATCATTGCTCAGTCTTGTGCTATACTTAGTCTCTTCTGTAGTTCTCAATCTCTGCTATATTGAAGTGTATTTTTGCAGTCACTATGTCAGTCCATCTGTTGATGTTGTACTGACATTATTGATGTTTGTCCTTCTGACTTCATGCTGACCACCCCATTTTTGTTTATACACCTCAAAATTCACTCACACTCATTACATAAAATTATTGTTTGTCTATTTTGTCATATTTGCCCTGCTTTACTAAAGATACCCTCTGGTCCTCTTGATTTTATCATTGACAGCCTATGCATTGGCAGTATGCATTGAAGTGTTTTATTGGAGAGGTTATCACTGTAGATCCTGGTAGGAGTAGATAGAGTCTTGGACCTTGCACCTTTCTTTGTTCCCTGGTATAGAATTCATGATGTAGTAGGCAGAAAAGGCTCTGGAATAGCTGGAACATTTATTTGGTTGTGGTGTGTAGAATAGGAAAAATATTTTTATTTATATTGAATTAGTGTTAGAAGCTGGGAAGTGCCAAGAGCATTTTTGCCAGGTTATGCTTCCTGAGTTAGCTTCCTTGGTTGGTGAGAGGCTCCAAGAGAACTGCCATCTTCTTTGCCACAGGGATAACTTTAGCATGCCATGTCACCACCTTGTCTCTCTAACTTTGGAGGATGGACAACAGGATCTTTTATTTCTTCTCTGTCTTCTCTAAAATCCTCTTTTCTTCATGGTTCTCCTATCATTCTGTGAATTAGTATTAGGTGGAATCTTACTTTTGTCAATGTAGTTTGGTCCTTTTTTTTTTTAAATAATTTCTTTTTTTTTATTAATTTCAATGAACATCTACAGAGATTTTGGAATTCCATTCATTCATTGTTGCACTTTTCTCCCCTTCCCCCCCATTCGCTCCTCTCCTTGAAAAGCAGAAGAAAAACCCCTTCATTGGTACACAATCATCCTGTGCACCCCACCCCCACCCCAAATATACTCCACTCTGCAAAGCAACTTCTAAGAAAACTTATTAAACATACACACTCAAGGGTAACTTATGTTTCCTGATGTTTTGCACTCCTGTGTATTTAAAAACACTCTCCTTTTTCTTTCTGGTTGTCCTGGTGGATTTGTGATCAGTTGTGTGTAAAGTTTAAATTTGCTAAATAATTTTTACCAAGATATCTTATATCTGGTTTGTTATAAATTTCAAAGACTACATTTTTCAATATGTTCTAGGTAAGCTTCCCCCGCCCCCCTTGTTGTGTACCATTGAGTTGGATCCGACTGGCACAGGAGGAGATTGCCCTTCCTTCTCCAGCGGAACATCTGGTAGATTTGATCCACGCACCTTTGGGATTGAAGCACAGCTTCTTGCCACTAGGCCACCAAAGCTCCTACTGTTTTCAATATGGATTACATTTCAACATAAAGAAGACAAAGTTCCTCACAACAGGCAATATCAGTATAAATGGAGAATACATAGAAATTGTCAGTGATTTCATCTTAACTGCATCCACAATCAGCACTTTTAATACCAACTGTCAAGAAATCAAAAGACAAGTTGCATTAGGAAAATCTACTGTTAAGGCCTTCTCCAGAGTGCTAAAGAAAAATGATGTCAGTTTAAAGACTGTGGTATGCTTTATCTAAGCCATAGGCATGTCAGTTACTTGCTATGCATCTGAAAGTTGGCCAGTGACTAATAATAGAAGAATTTATACCTTTGAGTTGTGGTATTGGTGAAGAATATAGAATATCGCATACACTACCAAGAGAAGAAACAGGTCTGCCCTGGAAAAAGTGAAACCAAAGTGCTCTTTAGAGGCTAGGATGGTGAAACTCCCCCCTCTTCTATATTTTGGTCATGTTGTAAGGAGGGGCCAGAATTTAGAGAAAGACATAATGGTTGAAAAGGTGGAGGATCCCCATAAGAGAAGAAGACCCTCAACAAGATGGATTGACATAGTAACAGTAACAGTGGGCTCCAGTGTATTGGAGATGATGATGAGGATGGCACACAGTAGGGCAAGGTTCAGAGCTGTTATATGGTTGTTATGAGCTGTGGTAGACTCCTCCTCACATAACAGCAACAGTTGTAGGAGTTGCATTGCTGTCCTAAACGGGGCCGCTCTTGGCAATTTGAATCACCAGGGGCTCTGCAGGAGAAAGATAAGCAGTCTCCTCTCATGTGATTTACAATCTCCAAAAACCTATTGGCCAGTCAGCTATGAGTTGGTTCATACTGGACAGCATTGAGAAACTCTGTAAATCGCATTATGCTAGGCTCTAGCTAAGTATTTGGTGGGTAACCAAAAAGTTGGTGGTTTGAGCACTCCAGAGGCACCATGTACATAAAGCTTTTCAGTCTACTTCTGAGATTCAGCCTTTGGAAACCGTGGGCTACTCTGGCACACATGGGCTTCTCTGAATCTGAATGAAGTCCACAGGAATTAACTTGTTATGCTAGGTTCAGGGATAGGAGAGTGTGCAAAGATAGACGTGCATTCTGCCCTCATAGTTGTTGTTGTTGTTGTTAGGTGCCATTGAGTCAAGTATAACTCATAGCAACTCTGTCAACAAGAAGCCTAAACCCTGTGCTGTCCTGAGCTTACATTTTATGGAAAACCAGAGAAGGTGCACATTTATCAAGTAATTCATCACCATCCGTGGCAGCTCTGAGAATTGTTCAAAGAATACATTCTGCAGACTTTTCTGAATATGCATATATTTACAGAAAGATTGCCATCATGGACCTATGTTTTTATAGCTGTGCTTTTTTAGTTGCATGTTACTGGATGATAATAATAACAATAATAATGATCTGTTACTCTTAATGATAGCACAGTAACTCATATTTAACCACTTAACTATGTCTAAGTTTTTCTCCAATTATAGGTAATGCTAAGAAAATGTAATGCTTTGGGGTATATATTAGGAGTTGTTTAAATGTTAGTAAGAATCACCAAAATAATTTTCAAACATAATTCCCTAATGTTGTTGTTAGGTACCATTGCATCCACTGTAATAGTGACACTATGAAACCTTGCCCTCTCCTGCACCATCCTCACAATCTCTCCCATTATCAAGGATGTTGTTGCAGTCAATACTGGGTCAGTCCATCTTGTTGGAAATCTTCCTCTCTTTTGCTGGCCCTCTCCTTTTCCCCAACACGATGCCTTTTTCTGAGACTTGGTGACTCCTGACAACATGCCCAAAATATGTGAGACAAAGAGTCACGTCTCTTACCTCTGGAGTACCCTGGTTGCCTTTATTAGTTTATTCTTTTGGCAGTCCATGGTATATGCAATATCCCTCCCCCCCAACAGTACAATATTAAAGGCATCAATTCTTGTTTAATCTTCCTGCAATGTCAAGCTTTCACATGAAGCATTAAAAATACCACGATTTGGATCAGGTGTATCTTAGTCTTTAAACTGACATCCTTGCTCTTCAGCTCTTTTAAAAAGGTCTTTAACAGCCCAATTAGCACATCTCTTCAATTCTTGATTGCTGTTATCATGGATGTTGATTGTGGAACCAAGTAAAATGAAATCTTTAATGACTTCTGACTTTGCTCCATCAATTACAATATTACCTAGTGGTCCAGTTGTGAAGAATTTTTTTTTTTACGATGAGTTGTAGTCCATACAGAAAGCTGTAGTCTGTAGTCATTGATCTTCAATAAGTGCTTCAAGTCCTCTTCAAGAAAGCAAGATTATATTATTTGCATGTTTCAAGTTGTTGATGAGACTTGCTTCAATCCTTATGCTACATTCTTCATATTGGCCAAGATTGTAAATTATTTGCTCACCATACAGATGAAATTAGGTGTGGAAAAAGGATACAACCCAACACCCCTTTCCTGATTTTAAACCCTGAAATGCTCCCTTTTTCTGTTTGAATGACTGCTTCTTTGAATAGGTTTCACGTGAACACCATTAAATGCTCTGCAGTTCCCATTTTTCTTGATGTTTCTCATAATTTATTATGATCTACACAATCAAATCCCTTCTTAGAGTTAATAAGATACAAACATTGAATAGATAGAAAACTATAGTATACTCACACAATGGAATATTATACAGGATTTAAAATCAATGAACTTGTAAAACATTATACAATATGGGTAAGCCTGGAGGAAATAATGCTGAGTGAAATATGTCAGTCACAAAAGGACAAATATTTTAGAGTGTTGATGTGGCTCCAAGTAAAATGAAGTTGTTGGCATTTTAAATCTTATTCTGTCTATCATGACGTTGCTTATTGGTCCAGTAGTGAGGGTTTTTGTTTTCTGGTATTAAACTATAATCTATATTAAAGGCTATAATCTGTATATAAAGGCTGTAGTCTTTGATATTCTGTAGTGTTTCAAGTATTCTCCACTTTATGCAAGCAAGGTTGTGTCATCTGTATAGTGGTGGTTGTTGATGAGTCTTCTTCCAATCCTGATGGCGCATTCTTCCTCTTACAGTTCAGCTTCTTGAATTATCTGCTCAGCATACAGATTTAATAGATATGAAAAAAGAATACATTCCTAACACTATTCCTGATTTTAAACCATACAGTGTTTCTTTGTTCTGTTTGAACAGCTCCTTCTTGGGTTTTGTATAGGTTTTACATAAGCACAATTGAGTGTTCTGGGATTCTCATTCTTCTTAATACTATCCATAATTTATTAAGATCCATGCAGTCAAATAAATCTCTTGGGTAGTCTTTGCTTTTAGTCAAGATCCGTCTGAAATCAGCAGTGATATCCTTCATGTCACAGTATCTTCTGAATCCAGCTTAAATTTCTTGAAGTTCCCTGTTGATGTACTGTTCCAGTCATTTTTTAATAAGATTTTGTTTACATTTAATGTTACTGCTATTCTTCCATCTTCTTCCTTTCTTAGAATCTCTGCTATTCTTAAGCCCATTGTCCTGGTTACTATGCCAGTCCATTTCATTGAAGATTTTCCTTTCTTTCACTTGCTCGGTGCTTGTTCAGGCATGATGTCCTTTTCCTTAGACTGGCCTCTCTTTATATTATGCACAAAGTATGTGGGATAGAAGTCTAAAAAGAACTCTCTGATGACCCTGCTTCCAAGAGAAATTTTTTTGTATTTCTTCTTCAGTCATCTTTATTCATTATATATATGAAGCAATTGAAAATACCATGGCTTGAGTCAAGTGCATCCATGATTTTTAGCGGATGAAAAGGAGAAAAAATCTAGAAAAGAAAGCAAAGCAGATATATGAGCCACACTTGGGAGTGGCTTATAGTATATCCGCTTACATTCCACTGTATAGGACTAATAGTGTAATTGTCCCTAAGGGCCTTAAGCCTGGAAAATGATGTAACTTGGTAGCCATGCTTAACCACCAACCTGTTAACTGTGATAATGATTTTGATAGATTGTGAGCATGAAAGAAGAGTGAACATAAATGAATTAGTTCAGGTTGTGAAAATGTTGTTGCAGTATTTGTCAGAAAAGTAACTGTGCAAAATGTGGTTTTAAATGCAGTGCTTTAAAAACATACTTTGTAGATAAAATATTTGTGTGTTTTCAGGCTATTGCACATTATGAACAATCTGCTGATTATTACAAAGGAGAAGAATCCAACAGGCAAGTGCTTTTTTCTTTATATAATTTAACTGGATCCTTCTGTAGATTAACTTATGAAATCTTATTTGTATTATGTATGATGAAAATAAAAATATTATTCTTTAATGTATTAAATATTCATATGAGATGAAAAGGTATTGGGCTCATGCCAACATATTTTGTTTTTCCATTGGGTTGTTATTTCCTCTAACTCTGGTTTTTCATTTCAGTTCTGCTAACAAGTGTCTGCTAAAGGTAGCAGCTTATGCTGCCCAGCTTGAGCAGTACCAGAAAGCCATTGAGATCTACGAACAGGTGAACATACTGCTGTCTAATTTCACATGGAAACCATTCTGAGTATTTTAAATTTATTTTCCTTTTATTGAGATGTAATTAATATGTCATGTAATTCATTCCTTTAAAGAATGCACATCAATGATATTTAATAATTTCACCAAGTTGTATAATCATCATCACTATGACTCCTTTGTTGTTTTTGTTATGTGCTGTTGAGTTGCTTGTGACTGATAGTGACCCTGTGTATAATAGCCCTGAATCCTGCTCTATCCTGTATAACCTTATTACCTCTTACACACCTACCCTTATTACTCCAGTCACTGAATCTTACATTTTACAGAAAGGAGCAAATGAAAGACAGTTATCAAATAGCAGAAGCCTTTTCTGGCCTAGGTGCTTTTTTTTGAAGACGTTGTACTGTCTAACATTTCAGCCCAATGATAGTCAGGAAAGTCAAGCATTCTGATGTCTGTGTGTGAATAACAAATCATTAAGGCTCACAGAGGTGACCGAAGGCCAGCTTGTGGCCTGCCCAATTGGTGACTCTCAGGACAGGAAAGGCCACTTCAGATCCAGCAGAAGTGACTCCGAGGTGGCAGGCGCAGAGGCCTGTGCAAGAGGCTGCAGTGCGCCCGCCACCCCACGCGCTGTGTCCAGCAGCGCAGGCATAAAAGGACCCACGTTGGCGGCAACCAAAATAACATGGTGGCTACTTCTCAGAACAAGTTTTTTAAAACAAAGCACATGGTAGCCTTGGTATCCTTTCTGGACAGAGGAACTCAGCTGGAACCCCATGGGATGTCTCCAGGACTCTGCACAACCTCCTCTATGCTTGGAGTTGGCTTCTGTTGTTAATGTCACTACCTACTTACTCTTTCTGATTGCCCAGGCCTCCTCCCTTGCTTGAAGAATGATGGTTGCACTTTCTCTGTTGTTGACAGATTCACTTCTGGTTCATCCCCACCCGTGTGACAGAAATCGCCCCTCTGCATTTCCAAGGTGATCACATTTACAGGAGCAGATTGCTGAGTCTTTTCTCCCATAGGATCTCCGGAGGTGTTCAAACTGCCATCCTTTCATTTAGCAAACATGTGCTAAACCACTGTTTCATCAGAGCCCCTTCGTTCACTTTGCAGTTAATACAATTGCCTCTTGCTCCGCAAAGTGCCCAGGCTTGCCTCCCTGCTGGCAGAAGCAGCATTTTAAGTTTGTGAACTTCCAAATCTGCCCAAGTCGCTCCAGGACAGCAGAACAACACAGTAATTCGCTCTTGTTCATATCCTTGGAAATGGTAGCTGTATGTGGGAATGAACTTGACATATGAACATGTCATCCCCCATTCTTGGTTTCATTTAATCAGAGATCAGAACTAAGCTACTTTCTGTCCATATAGATTTGCCTGTTCTTGACTTTTCTTATAAATGGAGTGATGCAATATACAACCTTTGGTTACTAGCTTATTTCACTTAGCATCATGTTTTCAAGTCCATCTATATTCTGAGGGTTTGATCAAGAACCAATAGTCCTGAAGACATTGGTGAAAACTAACACATTTTCTTCCTCTCTCTCTTCAATTTACATTGTAATCATGTCTTGTTTCAGATTGTCATACATATAATGTCTAATCCTCCATTCCTTTCAAGTAGTCCTTCCTTTTACTTATTCTGATATAGTGTTTTTATGGTGTCTTTGAGTATATCTCTTTGAGTATCTTTTTTGTGGTTGCTTTTGATTTTTATATTACATATTGTCATCTACTGTTGTCATTTTATTACTTTGGGTAAAATATATAAACCCTGTATCACGGTGGTAATGAAGAAGTCAAAGCTGCACTAATGGCGTTAGCAAAATATAAGTCCTCGGGAATTGATGGGATGCTAGTTGACATGTTTCATCTAACAGGTGGAGCTCTGGATATGCTCACCAGTCTGTGGCAGGAAATTGAGAGGACAGCTTTCTGGCTAACTGATTGGAAGAGGTCCATATTTATTCTCATTCCCAAGAAAGGTTATCTAATAGAATGGAAATTTATTAACAGTATCATTACTGTCACATGCAAGCAAAATACTGGAGAAGAACTGCTAGAATAGTAGATAAATAGGGAATTACAGGAGGTCAAGTGGGATTTAGAAGAAGCTGTGGCACCAGGGATATCATAGCTGATGTTAGATGGATCCTGAGTAAAAGCAAAGAATACTAGAAGAATGTCTATTTGTGCTTTATTGAATACGCAGAGGTATTTGTGTGGAACATAACAAGTTATGGCTGACATTGAGAATACTGGGAATCCCAGACCACTTAACTGTGCTCATATGAAACCTATACCTAGATCAGAGGCTGTTGTGCAAACAGAGCAAGGAACGTTGTTGTTGTTATGTGCCGTCAGATCACTTCTGTACAGCAGCTCTGAATCCTGCTCTGTCCTGAGCCAGTCTCAATTCCAACACACCAACCCCCATTGCCCCAGTTACTGTATCAATCCATTTCATCTGGGGTCTTCTTCTGTGTTGTCCCTCCATCCTTCTGAGTATGATGTCCTTCTCCAAGGACCACTCCCTCCTGGCCACATGCCCAGAATATGTGAAGACAGAGCTTAAAAATCCTAGCGCCTAAGGAAAAACTTTGTTTCGCCCTCTCCAAGACAGACCTATTTGTTTTCCTGGCGATCCATGGTTCAAGACTCTTCTCCAGCACTAAAACTCAAAGGTATCAATTCTTTGATCATCCTTAGTTATTGTCCAGATTTCTGATTTATAGCAAGTAATTGCGAAGATCATGGCTTGGATTGTTGCTGTTATGTGCCTTCCAGTAGCCTGCAACTCATAGTGACCCTGTGTACAACATCTCTGAATCCTGCTCTGTCCTGAGGCAACCTTACTGTCTCTGACATATCTTCCACCATTACCCCAGTCACTGAGTCAATTAATCTCATCGAGGATCTTCTTTCCTCTCCTGTCCCTCTACCCTCCCAAGCATAATGTACCTTTCCTAAGGACTGGTTCCTCCTTGAAACACACCCAGCGTATGTCAGGCAGAGCTTCAGAATCTTTGCCTCCAAGGAGCAATCTGGTTTCACCCTCTTCAGGATGAACCTATTTGTTCTCTTAGCGGTCCATGGTATATTCAATTCCTTGATTCTCCTTCTGTCATCCCTAGTCATTGTCTAGCTTTATGATGCATAGCACACGATTGCAAAGACCATGGCCTGGACCAGGCACACCTTAGTCTCCAGAATGACATTGTTGCTCTTCAGTACTCTGTTGATGACCCTGACAACAGTCTAGAGCCGAGAAAACTAAAACTGTTAACAATCACAATCTCTTCATCATCTATCATAATGATACCATTTGGGCCAGTGGTGAGAATCTTTGCTTTCTTGATGTTGAGCTTCAATACATATTGAAGGCTATAATCTCTAGACTGACACAGTTCCTTTTCAGTACTCTGGAGAGGTTCTTGAGAGCAGGTTTCACAGTGTAATTTGTCTTTTGATTTCCTGACTGCTGGTGCCAAGAGTGTTGATTGTGGAGCTGAGCAAGCTGTAATTGTTAACAACCTCAATCTTTTCTCCATCTATCGTGCTGCTGGCTATTGGACCCATAGTGAGAATCTTTGTCTTCTTGATGTTGAGCTTCAGACCATATTGAAGACTATAGTCCTTGACCTTCTCCAGCAAGCGCTTCAGGTCCTCCTCAGTTTCGGCAAGCAAGGATGTATCATCTGCATAACATATGTTGTTGATGAGTCATCCTTCAGTCCTGATGCCACATTCACCTTCATAAAGTCTTGCTTCTCGAATGATCTGTTCTGCATATAGATTGAAAAGGTATAGAGACAAGATACATCTCTGATGCATCCCTTACCTGATTTTGAATCCTGCATTGTTTCCCTGCTCTATTCTGAGGACTGCTTCCTGGTCCAAGCTGTAGGTTTCTAATAAGCACAACCAAGTGCTTTGGGGTTCCCATTCTCCTCAGAGCTAACCACAGTTTGTTTTTATTCACAGTCAAATGCCTTTATTCCTATGGTACTCTTTGCATGGGGTTGCTAAGAGTGACTCAACACTCTTAAGTCACTCTCTGAAGTAACTCTCTTAAGTAACTCAACAGCACTTAACAACAACCTTCCTATTCACAATTAATTGTAGGGTTTACTAGGGAAACAGGTTGGAGGTCAAGGCAAAAGGCAAAGGACAGACTTTTTATACCATGAAAGTCCAGATTTAGCAAACAGTAATGGTCTAAGTTAACAGCAAGGCACAGTCCCTTAATTTGTTTGGACAGCTTCTCATTCTGTGCTGTTGAGTCAAGTAAGACTCATAGTGGGGGAAAAAAAGAAGATTCATAGTCTTCGAATAGCAGGACACAATCCAGTTAGTTCCTCAGTTAATCCAGCAATTAATTGAAGGACTTAGTCTGTCAATTAATCTTGCTTCTTCATCAATAACAAGGTAACTCTGGTGCAGGTTCTGTGTGGCTGTCAGGTTGTGTGTTGCCAGTCTCCCCACAATCCATTTAGCTCACTCTCTTACATTGCCCTCACAGTTATTGATGATATAGAAAATGCTGATCAGCTGCAGCAAACCATGTACCCACAGCTGAGGCACCAGAATACCACTCCCCCAGAGGAGCTGAGGGTGGTGAGTGGAGCCTCAAATATTCATTTAACTCAAACATTCCCACCTACCCATATGGTCCAGCCTAAGACAATGAATAGAAAAGTAGAAAATCCTACCACCATACTTACCTGTTTATTTTTTTAATCCTAATTTTCCAGAATCCCTTATTTTCTTTCTTTAAAGAGTTTCCATCATCCACACTTATTTTCCTTTATCTTTGGAAATCTTGGGCTTTTTTTTTTTTTAACTACTGAGGTGTATTTTTCACTGGATAGATGATTCTAAGTTTATTCTTTTAGTCCTAGAAAAATACCGTGCCATTTATGGTTCTGTGAGCAATAGTGTACACTTTGATTATTAAATATAGCACTTGAGACTGAGCCCTCATCTTAGAAGACAGAAAGGAAGGAGGAATAGTTGCAAACATTCATTAATAATTAGAATGTGGAATGTATGTATGCAAGAAAATGTCTTCTCTTTCATTGACCTTTCGCCTTCCAAGCTTTAGTCCCTTTTTGAGGAATAACATTTTCTAGCCATGTGTCGAAAGTATGTGAGATGAAGATTCAGCATCCTTGCCTTCAGCTAGCACTCTGGCTACACTTTGTCCAAGACATATCTGTCTGGTTTTATTGGATTGTTGTGGTTTTTGTGTTTTTTTGTTTTGTTTGTTTTTTTCCGAATCCATGGGATATTCAGTGCTGTTGTCCAACACCACAAAGGCTTCAGTTATTTTTCTGTCATCCTTATTCATTGTTCAGCTCTCTTATGCATAGCAAGTTATTGAAAAGACCATGTCCTGAATCAGGCACAGCTTAGTTCTTGAATTAACACCATAGATTTTCACTAATTTGGAGAGCTTTCTGACAGCAGAATTGCCCAATGCAATACGTTTTCTGATCTGACTGCAAAGTCCCAAGGCTGTTGATTGTGGATTCATTCAAATTCGATTAAATAGTTGACAATTTCATCCTTTTATCCATCTATTATGATGGTGTCTCTAAGTCCAGTGCTGAGAATTTTTGTCTTCTTGATGTTGAGATGCAATTCATATTGAAAGCTTTAGTCTTTGATCTTCTGTAGCAAGTGTTTCAAGTCCTCCTCACTCTTAGCAAGCAAAGTTATGTTGTCTGCATAATGCAGGTGGTTGATGATTCTTCCTGCAATTCTGATGCTGCATTTCTCTTCATAGAGTTCAGCTTCATTAACACATTGCCGCAAATGATGGTAATACATCGAAGGAAAAGAAAAAGTGTTTCTAAACACGGTCGTCAATTTAAAAGTATGCGGCAATGTGTTAATGATTTATTCAGCATACAGATTTAATAGATATGGAGAAAGGATGTATAGGAGTAGAGTCCCCATTTTTCTGTGGTGCTTAGCTGGAGCAATGATTAAAGTTTTCTGTCTTCCTAGCCTATTTTATTTTTATGTAGCAAAGTTTTTTCTTTTTGGAGGAAGATTCATCAATAATCTGTATTATGTAGATGACACAGCCCTGCTTGCTGAAACTGAGGAGGACCTGAAGCTCTTGCTGCAGAAGGTCAAGGACTACAGCTTTCAATATGGATTGAGGCTCAATATCTAGAAAACAAAGATTCTCACCAGCAGGTCAATTGGCAGCATCATGATGGATGGTGAAGAGATTGAGAGTGTTAACAGCGTTAGTTTGCTTGGCTCCACAGTAAACACTCCTGACACCAGCATCCAGGAAATCAAAAGATGTATTGCAATGGGAAAGTCTGCTGTTAGAGACATCTCCAAAGTACTGAAGAGCAATGATGTC
>NW_006400217.1:491657-492863 GCF_000299155.1 Elephantulus edwardii | reverse complement strand
CAATCAAAACTAGGCCCGGGGTGGACTGTGGGTTCAACTATCCATTACTCATGTGCAGGTTCAAATTGAGCCAGGAGAATATGAAAAGGAGTCCAGGAGAGCCAAGATATGATCTTGAATCTATTTTATCTGAATATCAATATCATCTTAATAAGTCTAAAGACTAGGAGAGGTATGCTGAATTTCAAGATCATTTTAAGAATTGGGTATCAGGAGCGAACGGGGGGTGGACGGGCAGAAAAGTGCAACAATGAATGAATGGAATTCCAAAATCTCTGTAGATCTTCATTGAAATTAAAAAAAATAATAAAAATTAAAAATGAAAAAAAAAATGGGTATCAAAGACCCGATGAGTTGTGGGATAAAGTCAAGGCTATCAACCATGAAGAAAGCAAAATGGCATTACAAAAAAAGAGGAGAGAGATAACCAAAATGGTCAGAAAAGACTAAAAATTGCAGTAAAGAATTGAGAAGCCAAGACAAAGGGGAAACATGCTGACGTAAAATCTAAGCAGAAGATTTCAAAGGGCAGCTTGAGAACACAAAGCAAAATATTATAATGGAATATACAGATAGCTGGAATTGGAGAATTAAAAGGGAAGAACTCACTCTGCATTTATCAAGCTGAGAGAACTGGCAAACAAATTTGAGACTCAAGTTGCAATACTGAAAGATGCTATGGGCAATATATTGAATTACTCAGAAAGCATCAAAAGAAGATGGAGGGAATACACAGAATCACTCTACCAAAAAGAACTGACTGATATGGAAAAATGTCAGTATCATATAAACAGGAGCAGTAGTAATGAAGGAGGGAGTGGAAGCTGTATTAAAGAAGGCACTGACAAAAAAGAAATCTCAGGAATCAATGGGACACCAATAGATTTGTTTCACTTAACAAATGTATCCTTGGATACCCTCACCAGTATATGCCAGGAAATTTGGAGAACAGTTGTCCGTCTGGTCAATGGATTGGAAGAGATCCATATTTGTCCCATTTCCAAGAAAGGTGATCCAACTGAATGTGGAAACTGTTGAACAATATTTTTAATATCACATGCAAGCAAAATACTGCTGAAGAAAATTCATAGTACAACTAGAACAGTACATAGATCGGAAACTGCCAGAAATTCAGGCAGGATTTAGAAAAGGCCATGAACCAGGAATATCATTGCTGATCCTGGCTGAAAGTAAAGAATACTAGAA
>NW_006400217.1:465193-482900 GCF_000299155.1 Elephantulus edwardii | reverse complement strand
TGGGTTAGAGAATCAATAGTCTGTTTTTCCTGTCTTTTGATGTGTTTGCTTATTGCTATAAATTGACCTCTGATTACTGCTTTGGCTGTTTCCCAGAGGTTTTGGCAAATGGTGTTTTCATTGTCATTAGTTTCAAGAAACTTTTTAATTTTATTTTTTATTTCTTCTATTACCCACTCATGTTCAAGCAAGGTGTTGTTCAGCTTCCAAATGTATGGTTTTTTTCTCCTTTATCGTTCTATTATTAATTTCTAATTTTCTAACATTATGGTCTGACAAGATGGTTTGTATTATTTCTATGTTTTTTTAATTTATTGATGCTTGCCTTGTGACCTAGAATGTGATCTATTTTATAGAATGTTCCATGCACACTGGAGAAGAAGGTATACTGTGCTTTTGGGGGGTGCATTAGTCTATAAATATCTATGAGGTCAAGTTGGCTTATTGTGTGGTTTAATTCTTCTGTATATGTGTTGAGTTTTTTTCTGGTAGTTCTATCTTTTCTTGAGAGGGGTGTATTGAGGTCTCCCAGCACTATAGTAGTGTTGTCTATTTCCTTTTTCAGTTTTGTAATGCTTGTTTTATGTCTTTTGCTGGTCTTTCATTTGGTGCATAGATACTTATTATTGTTATATCCTCTTGTTCTATTGACCCTTTCAGCATTATATAGTGACCTTCCTTGTCCTTTGCGATCATTTTTACATTGATATTTATTTTATCAGATTAATATGGGTACTCCTGCTTTTTTCTGGTTGCCATTTGCTTGGTATATTTTTCCCCACCCTCTTATTTTTAGCCTATCTTTATCTTCATTTTTCAGGTGTGTCTCTTATAGACAACATATTGATGGATTTTGTGTTTTTATCCAATCTGCTACTCTCTTTCTCTTCAGCGGTGCATTGAAACCATTCACATTCCATGTGATTATTGATAGGCTAGGTTTTATTGCTATTATTGTGTTGAGTTCTTTTTGGTGTTGTTGATAGTTACTTTGGACCATGGAGCTTTTTGTGGTATGTCTTTAAAAAGGACATCTCTGAGGAGTCTCTCCTGCAATGCTGGTCTTGTTTTTACAAACTCTCTTAGGTTCTGCTTTTCTGGGAATATCTTGATCTGTCCTTCATATTTGATGGATAATTTTGCTGGGTACAGTATTCTTGATTGACAGTTGTGTTCTTTGAGTGTTTGATATATGTCCTTCCACTCTCTTCTTGCCTGCATGGTTTCTGCTGAGAAATTGGCACTTAATCTTATCTGTTCTCCCTTATAGGTTACTCTTTGTTTCTCCCTTGCTGCTTTCAGGATTCTCTCCTTATCTTTGGTTCTGGCAAATTTAACTATGATATGCCTTAATGTTTTTTTCTTTTGGGGTTTAATCTATATAGTGTTTGTTGAGCTTCCTGAATATATATTCTCTCATTCTTCATTATGTCTGGGAAGTTTTCCTCTAGTAATTCTTCCACAACTTTTTCAGTGCCTTTACTTTCTTCTTCCTTTTTCTGGGATTCCAATGATGTGCATGTTATTTTTCTTGATGGTGTCCCACATTACTCTTAGGTTTTCTTCTTTTTCCTTCTTTTTTGAGTCTACTTTTTGTTCTAGTAGATCAGTGGTGACAATTTTTTGTTCAGTTTCACTGATTCTGTGTTCCATCTCATCAACTCTGCTCATATGTCCCTCCATCGTGTTGACAGTCTCTGAAACATTGGACCTTATATTTTTAATGGTGGATTCTTGTTTTTCCAGTGCCGCTAATGCCTCATTTGTTTCCTCTGCAATGTTCTGCATTGTTTTTTTGAGCTCCCTCCTGGTCTTTGCTTGTAGTATCCTGTAATTCATCAAGTTTGTTTTTCATCCATTGGATATATTCAGTCACTCCTCTTTTAAATTCTGTGTCAGAAAGTTCCATGAGACTTTCTGGCTTCAGGGAATCTGCTGATACTGTGTTGCCCTTTGTGAGTGACATCTTGCTTTGCTCTTGTGTATTGTGTGGGATATTGTGTGCTTTCTTCAAGACATTGATATGTTCTTGATCTGAAGACAATGCTCTTGAGATGAGCTGGGCAGCCACCGAACTTCTGCATTTCTCTGAATTTCTGACTTCAGAGAAATGTCCGTTCAGAGCCCGCTAGGGCAATCTCTTGTAGGTAAGACAGGTCGAGGTGCTCCCAATTAAAGGCAAGTAGATTGCCCAGACGTGCACGCACTGGTGTGGAGCCAAATGGGGTGAGGCAGGCAGAGGGTTGGGGTAATCACAAGGGCAGGTCAAACACTTGGGGGACCTTGGTCAAACATCTGCTTTCTCAGTGTGCTCACGATTGGGGTCCCTACTCAAGTTCCTGCTGTCCGTTTCCTACCCAGTGATTTTCTCAGTGTTCCCTGCCTGGTGGCACTTATGCAGGTGCCCTCACACAACAGCCCCACTCCAGCAGAGTCCTGGATCCAACAGGATCCGAAAAGTCAAGGTCAAATTCCCACCGACCCACTAGCCTCTGGCTGGTTTGCAGAGTCTACAGAAGCCAGCTGGCTGGCTCGTTTTGGGCAGTTGGTGTAGCCCAAGAGAGCTCGGTCAAATTCCCCACCAGTGTGCCCGTTCTTAGGTGCTCTCCCAGGTAATCAGCAATGCCTCAGTAAACCCAGCCAGGATCCTACCGGCCTTTCTCTTGCCAGATTAGTTCCACAGCAGCTCGGCTGATAGCTCTGGGTGATGGCTGGATTGGTCACAGGGCTGTGGCGGGGGCTGAGGTTCGTGGTTGTGGAGCTGCAAGGGGTGGTGGGGGAAGGGGGGGAAAGCAAGGGACTAGGGGGCAAAGGAACACAGGGCTTGGACACTACCACCAAGAGGTAGGGGCCGGGGCTTGGGCGCTGCTGGGAGTTTATGCAGCAGCACCCTGTGTGTTGGGGGTCATGCAGGTGTGTGCTGTAAGGGGCTCACACAGTGGGGGGTAGTCGTCGCTCCTCTGGGGTCATAAGGTGTTCGTTCCTCTGGAGTTCCACGATGGCTGGCCCAGAATGGATGCATTTCAATGTCAAGAAGACAAAGATTGTCACCACTGGGCTGATAGGCAACATCATGGTAGATGGAGAAAAACATTGAAACTGGTAACAATATCATCTTTGGATCCACAGTTAACACCCTTGGTACTAGCAATCAGGAAATCAGGAGATTTATTGCACTAGGAAAGTTTCCTGTTAGGGACCTCCCCAAATTATTGAGGATTAATGATGTCAGTTTGGAGATTAAGGTGTGTGTGATTCAGGCCATAGTGTCTCTGATCACTTGTTAGGCATCAGAGAGCTGGAACAATGAATATGGATGACAGAAGAATTGATGCCTTTGAGCTGTAGTGTTGGAGAAGAGCACTGTGAACATCTATGGACAGCCAAAAGAACAGATATGTCTTGGAAAGGGTGCAGCCAGAGTGCTTATTGGAGGCAAAGATGGATGAGGCTTTGCCTCACATATTGCTAGGAGGGGCTATCCCATAGAGAAGGACATGATGTTCAGAAAGGTAGAGGGTCAGTGAAGGATAGAAAGACCCTCGACCAGGTGGATTGACATAGTGACTGTTGCAGTGGGCTCTAATGTGTCAGAAGATATAAGGATGGCACAGGATAGGACAGGTGCAGATCTGTTGTTTATGCAGAGTCACTATGGGTCATACACAACTTGACTACACACAACAACAACAGCAACAATAGGGTTTTGTCCATCCTCAGAACCTGGTAGCATTTCTGGATTGCTGGCTTCTTCATTTCCAAGTCTCAGTTGTTGTTGTTGTTGTTGTTATGTGCCGTCGAGTTGTTTGTGACTCATAGTGACCCTATGCACAACAGCCCTAAACCCTGCTCTGTCCTGCGCCAACTGCACTGCCTCTGACACACCCATCCCGATTACCCCAGTCACCAAGTCAATCCATCTCATAGAGGGTCTTCCCCTCCTGCGCCGTCCCTCCACCCTCCCAAGCATGATGTCCCTCTCCAAGGACCCGTCCCTCCTGGCAACATGTCCAAAGTATGTCAGACGAAGCCCCCGAATCCTTGCCTCCAAGGAGTAGCTTGGTTTAATCCTCTCTAAGATGAATCTGTTTGTCTTCCTGGCAGTCCATGGTACATTCAGTACTCTTCTCCAGCACCACAGCTCAAAAGCATCCACTCTCCTTCTGTCCTCCCTAGTCATTGTCCAACTCTCTGATGTATAACAAGCGATTGCAAAGACCATGGCCTGTATCAGGCGCACCTTAGTCTCCAGACAGACACTGTTGCTCCTGAGTACTTTAGAGAGGTCCCTAACAGCAGACTTTTCCATCGTGATACGCTTTTTGATTTCCTGACTGCTGATGCCAAGAGTGTTGACTGTGGAGCCAAGCAAACTGAAGCTGTGAACAATCTCAATCTCTTCGTCATCCATCCTGACGCTGCCAATTGGTCCAGTGGTGAGAATCTTTGTCTTCTTGACATTGAGCCTCAGTCCATACTGAAGGCTGCAGTCCTTGACCCTTCGCAGCAAGTGCATGAGGTCCTCCTCAGTTTCAGCAAGCAGGGTTGTGTCATCTGCTTAACGCAGATTGTTAATAGATCTTCCACCAACCCTGATGCCACAATTCTCCTCATAGAGCCCAGCCTCTCAGATAATCTGCTCTGCGTACATGTTGAAAAGGTATGGAGACAGGATGCATCCCTGGCGCACACCCTTCCCAATTTTGAACCATGCAGTGTTACCCTGCTCTGTTCTGACTGCTGACTCTTGGTCCAAGTATAGGTTTCATATTAGCACAACTAAATGTTCTGGTATTCCCATTCTTCTCAGAGTCAGCCACAATTTGTTATGAACCACACAGTCAAATGCCTTTGCATAATCAATGAAACACAGATAGACATTCTTCTCGTATTCTCTGCTTTCAGCCAAGATACATCTAACATCAGCAACAATATCCCTAGTACCACGAGGCCTTCTAAATCCAGCCTGGACTTCCGGCAGTTCTCTGCTGATGTGCTGTTCTAATCGTTTTTGGATAATCTTCAGTAGAATCTTGCTTGCATGTGAAATCAATGACACTGTTCTGTAGTTTCCACACTCAGTTGGGTCACCTTTCTTTGGAATGGGAACAAATAAAGATCTCTTCCAGTCAGTTGGCCAAGTGGCTGTTCTCCAGATTTCTTGGCACAACTTGGTGAGCACATCCAGGGCAATATCTGTTATCTGAAATACTTCAATTGGTATACCATCTATTCCTGGGGCCTTATTTTTTGCTATTTCCTTCAAAGCAGCTTGAACTTCTTCCTTCATCACCATAGGCTCTTGCTCATATGTTATTTCTTTAAATTCCTCTGTATCTGCCAATTCCTTTCTATATAGTGACTCAGTATATTCCTTCCATCTTCTTTTAATATTTCCTGGATCATTTAATATTCTGCCCAAAGCATCCTTGATTACAGCAACTCGAGGTTTGAATTTGTTCTTCAGTTCCTTGAGTCTCAGTTATATGAGACAAAAAGAAAACTCACAAAACTTATCACACTGTGTTAGCCTTCAGGTCCTAGGATTCCTATCTGATCTGTTATTCTCTTCATCTTTTTCCGTTTACTTATGTTTTTTTTTATGCAAGTTTTACAATGACTATTAGTCATACTTAGCAAGAGGAATAGAGAAAAGTATGTCTGTTCCATCTTCCTTGAGTTAACAGCAGTACTTCATGGGAATATTTATAATATTGTTTTATATATAGTAAAATTTCCAAATGTATTGTCTTAAAAGAATGTATTTTATAACTAAACTAATGCAAAATATGTAAGTATTTCCTAAAGGGCAAAGAAGTAAAATACATTTCCTACATGTAAGAGGACAAACTTAAAACAATTTAACTCAATTTTCTATGTCTAGGTTGGAGCAAACACTATGGACAATCCTTTATTGAAGTACAGCGCAAAGGATTATTTCTTTAAAGCAGCTCTCTGCCACTTCATAGTAGATGAATTAAATGCTAAGGTAAGGAGTACTTTGAGGCTACTTTTCTAATACATTTTGCCCAAGAGAATAGGCCTTGAGTCTTCTAGCACTCTTGAATTAATTTTGTTTAGATAGTAGTAGCAAGACTATAGTCCCTTCCCTCAGTTGATTGCATGAAATTGGTCTAATTCACAGCTAACCTTCCAGTAGAATTTCAGAGACTGGATATTAGGTGGGAGACTGCCCATATTTTTCCTGTGGATTCAAACAACCAGAGAATTGCCACCATTAGCAGCATAGCTCCCTATGGACAGTGCCAACAGAATGTCAATACTAAAGTCATTGCTGTTGAGTCAGAACTAACTCCCAACTAACACTCCAGTGTGCTTTATAAAAGCTGTAAATCTAGGTACGTTATAGGGAAGAATAATAAAATTATTTTGTTTCCCAGGTAGAATCCCATAACGACTACTGAAACTGCTCTTTAAATTTCCTTTGGCAATTTTGCTTTATAGAAATTAGGGAGCTCAGAAGGAAACAAGTAAACCAATACAAAGGCAAAATGGTAAATGGCAGACTAGGCAGATTGAAGCCCACCAGAAAGTAAGATACCAGAAAGCAAAGCTAACATATACAGATGATAATTCAGAAACTTTGCCTACAGAAGGAAAAGATAAGTAATTGAAGCACCAGCTGAAGGAACAAACTGAATATAAATGTTGGATAAGGAAACTCACAAAGTGAACAATTCCAAACAACGTGCATATCCATTTTGAATGGTGGTCTCTTCAACACAGGAACTTGGGACTGCATCAGTATCCACTCCAGCAACTGACTAATGACTAGAAAAGTACATTTCCCCTTCTGCTACCCATGACATTCCAGGCATCAGGAGAATGACTCACTCCATCCATCAGCCACCATCAGTGACTGGTAGGAGACAAATACCAAGTTAGCAAGCAGTGAAACACATTCATAATACTCAATTGGGCCTATCAAAACAAGATGATAAAAAGAAAATGCCAACACAGTATCTCAGGAGTAGATCATTTTAAACTAGACCCAAAAAAACTCAAGAGAAGATGAAACCAAAATGTAACCAGAACTCCTCTTTTTCTCTGCCATTGTGTTTCATGCAGCCATGTCTTGTCTTCACTATGTCTTCTCACACTGCCAGGAAACAAAAGTAGAACTGTCCCATTCCTCTGTGGATTTAAATGAAAAGTGGCAATAAAATCAGTTAACAACTCTAAGAAGAGAGATTAGAAGAAAACCAAGCTAGGTCTCTGAGGAGTTGCACATATGACAGCAGCAAATAATGAACCGTTTCGTTCATTAGCATCATTATTTGTCAAAATGACTGACATGCTACCATATCAAGTTTAAAATTATGTCACTATCTGATCACTTCCCACAAAATGTGTATGGTTTTATGCACCCATGTTTTCACAAAATATGAGACTTATGGTGGAAAAATAAAATAACCAGAAAACATTTCAGAGGAAAAAAGCTGTTGAATCTGCTTTATGATAAAAATAATGATAAAAGTTTCCTGTGGATTGAGAGAAAGACAGAAAACAGATTTTAAAGAAGGGAGGGGGCGAAGGAATTAGGAAAGATCCAGGGGAGGGGGAATCTGAAAAGATGGGGTAATAGTGGGCTTGGGTCAATGGTGATTAATTTTATAAGACACAATGTGTGGAAATTATCATAAGAAACACAAGGTGAATGGAGAAAGAAGTCCCAACAAAAAATAATAAAACTTATGGGGGAAAATGTAAAAGTAAAAATCCTGCAGAAGCAAATACATAAAAATGAATGAAAATTAGCAATATACAGTTAAGAAATTATATGAAAAGAGTAGATAGATAATGAACACTGCTTTGGGACAGTTGAGGAAAGGAATGTTTAAAAGAAACATGACAGGAATTATATCTGTGACAATCTACAATAAGAGGTGCATTGCAAAATGGACTAGGGGAGGGGAAGGGAGGAAAATATTCAACAATGAATGAATATGTTAATTTAAAAAAAAAAGAGAGAGACTTGGGATTTCTTAAGCCAAAGGAGAACGGGAGTGGATCCACCTCGGTTTATTGAGAACAGTACATCCTTGCACTCTGTGATCTAGGTACTTCTACCCTTACACCATACTGACTGCAACATACAGAGAAAGCTTGGGTTTTCTTAAGCCAAAAGGGTAAAGGAGTGGACTCGTTGTGGTTTTCCAGAGAACCAACACTCATCCCAATAAAAGGAGCACACCAACATACAATTCCTTCACAAAACATCCCCGTCCTCTGGAACATTACACACTTATAATAGCTTAACATCTACAGCAGAAAACAAAACAAAAAATATTCCCCACTTGACTATGTTTAAGGAAGTAAATTCCTCAGCCATTCTCTTTTATTCTCTAAGGGGAATTTGAGATAGAATGAGAATCTAGGGAGAACCTGAAAAAGCTGCAAAGTGAAAATTGGAAGATGATACAAGACTTGGACAACCTTGATGGTTCTGGTGTCAAACTGGAGTTGGAAGAGCAGAATTGAAGTTACTATGAGAAACAACATTCTACTTTCTAACAAATGATTTATTTGTAATTTGGACAGCGTTAAGAACTTCACCAATTTGATCTATGACAACAGCTAGCTTTAGAGTTTTTAGGTTCACATTAGTTTAGAAATTTGTTCATAATTGAAATTTCAAGTTCACCATAATAATCTTATGTATTGATTTTGATACTAAATGTAGTTTAATACAGTTAATAAGTTAATACAGTATTAAAGATTTTGTTTCCCAGTTATGTAAGTTTGGCATTAAAAAACTATGTTTCTTTCTCAGCTTGCTCTTGAGAAATATGAGGAAATGTTTCCAGCATTTACTGATTCAAGAGAATGTAAATTACTGAAAGTAAGTAATTTTTGAACCTTGGGGGGAAAAGCTTCTCCTGTCAGGTGACAACATATAGACAGGTTGGAATTTAAGTGAAATTTTAATTGTGTGAAGTCTGATAATTGATAGAACTTAGTATTTTTGCTTTTGCATTATGCAAAAAATGTTTTTGCATACATTGTTGTTATTGTTGATTGTTATGGAGTTGAGCATGACTCATAACTACCCTTTGACCTGAAACCTTTCTGTAAATATCATCATTTCTTAAAGTTCGTAGAGTTTCCAGAAGCTTGTTGTTTAGGAAACTGTCTTAAACTGTTTTAAATTATGTATAATATTATATATATGACTTCAAATTCTTATACCACTTTTCACTTAAGGTCTATCTCATGACCTAACTGGTTTGCAGATTTAATGCCATTTGTCCAACCAAAGTACAAATGCAAGAGTGACCCTGGCTATGATGATGAAGGTTCATGTGTCAGCCTAGCTGAACTGTAGTTCTCAATGGTTTGGCAGTTGCATAATAGTGTGATTTGACACTCTTGATGTAATCTTCCATTTTGTTACCTGGTTTGGTCATCCTCTGTTTCACACACTGCTCATTTCCCCCAATGGCCTGATCTTTGGAAAAGTATTTTCAAATTTATTTATTTGTTTTTAAATTTTTCATTATGATTTGTATAAACGTTTACAGGGCAGATTGGTATTTAAACTATTTTTCAGTGTTGCTTATGTTCCCCACTTATTCTTGTTTTCCATTCTTCCCATTACCCTCCACCTTCCTAAGCTTTTTCCTTAGACAAACGCTGCCTTTATGAGCTGGTGTGACTGACTGGTGAAGGGCTGAGGATCTTCCTACTATTATATCTTGTCTGTTACTTGGCAGCAAGTTGTGCCACAGGACTGAGTTCACTTCTAGGCTCAAAGAGGGCCATTAGTCTTGGAGGATCCCCTAGTCTCTGGTTGTCAGACAAATAATCCTGGCTATTATTGTTATCTGAAATTTTTATTCTACATTTCTTACTCGCTCTACCCATGACTTTCAATTGTGATCCTTTTCAGAGTGGTTAGCAGTGGTTCTCTGGTCTCAAGGTAATGGAATTTGAGGATTGAGGGGCTTGTTGGTGCTTTCAACACCTTTGGTACCAGCAATTAGGAGAGTGCTCCTTGGAAGCTTCATCTCACATATTTTGGGCATGTTGTTGGGGATGGCTATTTCTTGGAGAAAGGACATCATGCTCGGAAAGGTGGAGGATTGGTGAAAGAGAGGAAGACCCTAAATAGGCTGGATTGAGACAGTGACTATAGCAAGAGACACAAGCGTGTCGGAGATGATAAAGCTGTATAATATAGGAAAAAGTTCAGCTCTGTTGTGCATAGGGTCGTTATGAGTCATACTTAAGTCACTGGAACAACAACATTTACAATAATTAGCCATCAAATAGCCAATATATTATAAAGCCATATGATGATGTTGTGTACTGTCAAGTCAGAACGAACCTATAGCTGACCCTCCGGCAGGTTTTCAGAGGCAGTTAATCGCACAGGAGGAGATTACCCATCCTTCTCCCGTGGAGCAGCTGGTGGATTCGAACCATATGCCTTCAGGATTGCAGTACAGCTTCTTACAACTAGACCACCAAAGCTCCTTCTATAACCACATATTGTTGTTGTTATGTGCCATTGGGTCGCCTGCAACTCATTGTGACCCTGTGTATTACAGCTCTTAAAGCCTGCTCTGTCCTGAGCCAGTCTCACTGACTCTGATACACCTACCCGTATTGTCCTACTTACTATATCAATCCTTCTAATCCAGGATCTTCTTCTCCTGTGCTATCCCCCCACCCTTCCAAGTATGATGTCCTTCTCCAGGGACCTGTCCTTCCTGGCCACATACCCAAAGTATGTGAGATGGAGTTTCAAAACCCTAGCCTCCAAGGAGAAACTTGGTTTCACCCTCTCCAAGACAGACCTATTTGTTTTCTTGGAGGTCCATGGTATATTCAATACTCTTCTCCAGCACCACAACTTAAAGGCATTAATTCTTCTGTCATCCTTAGTTATTGTCCAGCTTTCAGATGCATAGCAAGTAATTGTGAAGACCTTGGTCTGAATCATATATGCTGTTGTTTTGTCCCGTTGAGTTGCCTTCGACGACTCATAGCAACCCTATGTACAACAGCCCTAAATCCTGCTCTATTTGCCAATATTATTGTCCCTGACACACCTACCCACACTACCCATTGATTCAGTCAGTGAACCAGTCCATCTCATTGAGGGTCTTCTTCTCTTGCTCTGTCCCTCCACCCTCTCCAAGGACTATTCCCTCCCTGCAACATGCCCAGAGTATGTCAGATGAAGGTTCAGAATCCTTGCCTTTAAGGAACAGCTTGGTTCAACCCTCTCCAGGATGATAATATGGCTAATTATTTCCTGTGTTTTTTACTGTATTTACTCTAGACAACAGGAGGCCAATGGATGCACCTTAGAGTTTCCAGTTCTTACACTGTTCTTGGGGTCTATGTTACACTGGTTGACTTTGGTCCTAAGGCGCCATGACTGGGTATTTGATGATCGCAAAAAAGTTTATGTAATAGTGCCCCCTTCTGGCTCTACTACATACATGGTTATTTACAGCACAGACAGATAATCATGTTAAAATATCATCTGCCCAGCCTATGTATGATCATGGAAAGTGGAAGTATACTTCCCTTCACTTGCCCATATCTGTTTTCCTTACTTGTCTACCTATTTTTCCACTTGTAGATTACTGTTTATCCTGGTAATGAATGTGAGGCTGTGAGAGTAGTGCAGCTGAGTCTTTTCTTTAATAATAATATGCTAATTACTCTTACTTTGCAAAGCCTTTCCCATCACTCACCGAGTTGACTATGACTCTTAGCAGCCCTGTGAACAGTACATCTAAAGCCCACCCTATCCTGTGCTATCCTCATTATCTCAGACACACTCAAACTGACTGTTATAGTCAATGTCTCAACCCATCTTCCCCTCTTCTCTGACTTTCCTTCCATCTTTCCAAGTTTGAGGTCCTTCTTTTCAAGAACTGTCTTCTCCTAATAAAATGCCCAAAATATGTCAGACAAATATGTCATAAAATATGTCTTTTGTCTGTATCACTCAGTATAATGCCCACTAGATTCATCCATGTTATACAATGTTCCATGAAATTCCTTATTCTGTAATGTTGTATTAATAAATATACCATTCTGTGTGTATATCGCATTGTTTATCTAGTCATCCATTGCTGGGTACTTAGGTGGTTTTCATGTCTTTGTTGTAAATAATGCTGCACTGAACATGGAGATATATATATATATATATATATATATATATATATATATATATATATATATATTTGTGATATGTGTCCCAGCTTTTACTTCCTTGGGAGAGATATGTAATAATGAGATTACGGGATCAAATAGTGTTTCTATTTCCAATTTTTTTAAGAAAATGAATACTGCTTTCAACAGTGGTTTCACCATTGTACTACCAGTGAGTTCCAGTCTTTCAATACCCTCACCAGATTTTGTTGTTTTAAGTCTTCATGATCTTTGCTATTATTATTGCTGGGTAAGATGATACCTCTATGTTGTTTTATTTGGTGACTTAGTGCTAAGGAATTGCACTGCCAACCGAAAGGTTTGTGGTTTAAACTCACTAGCTGCTCTACAGGAGACTGATGGGCAGTCTCTTCCCTTGCAGTTCACTGCCTCTGAAAACCCACTGTGGGGTCAGCTAGGAGTCACTTCTCACCTAATAGCTGAAAGAGGATGACTCTGGTGTCATCATCTATAGAAAGTTGTGCTGCTACCTCAAAGGCCGGGCTTCTGGCAGCTCAAATTCACCAGTGGCTCTGCAGGAAAAAGATGGATAGTCTCCTCCTAGGAAAACCCAGTGGAGAGTCAGCTTTGAGTCAGTTCTTAATAAGCAGCAATGAGAGAGAGAATGGAAATGAGCTCTGGTGGTCTCGTCTGGTGGTTAACTACCTCCACGAGTTTGACTCCACCAAGGTCTCAGTGGGAGAGTGATAGGCAGTCTCCTCCTATTGGGACTTAGTCTTGGAAACCCAGTATAGGATCACTATAAATCAGAATTGACTCAGTGGCAGGGAGTTCAAGAGTTTTTCCCCACTGTCTGATGAATGAAAACATTGCCTCATGTGTTTCTTTATTGGTTGGATAAATGCCTTTTTTAGTTCATATCCTTTGCCTTTTTTTTTTAAATTGAATTGTTTGCCTTTCTGTTGTTTCTGTAAATCATAGCTATTTGTCTGATGTTCTACTGTCTCTCACTTGGTGTACCTCTGTTGTCTCTAGTCTGATTCCAAACATCTTTGCTCCGTCTGTTAGGTTCTCATTTTGGAGAAGTCTTGATCCATATAAGAATTTAATTTTTCACATGTTCCATTCATCTAGTTTATCTTCTGAATTTGTACATTTTTTGTGATTGATAATAATTGATAATCCATTTATTTGATAAATTATGACCCTTTGGCTTACCCCTGTTCTTTAATCTTACATTCAGGCCATTCTTTCACCTTGAGTTAGCGTTTGTGTGTGATAAAGGGAATGATGAGATAATTATTTGTATTAGATTAGTGTCCAAATTTTATGAGGTATTTGGTAATATCCTTTAATATAATACTAAGATTAAAACTGTTTTGAAAATATCTATTAATGAAACTTCTCACCCTTTTAATTCTTCTCTATTTTATCCCATAGAAACTCCTAGAAGCTCACGAAGAACAGAACAGTGAAGCTTACACTGAAGCAGTAAGTTAGGCTTTGTAAATATACGTCATTTAAAAAAAATTAATTTACAGAAACTTAAATTTTTAAATTGTTTAACATACCTGAACAAGCTGGCTTGCTGAAACTTGAGGACCTAAAACTCTTGCTGCTGCAGCCTTAAATGTGAATTGAAGCACAACATCAAGAAAACAAAGATTCTTTGGAGTGGGGGGGCTTCTGATCTGGTTCCATCAGGTTCTCCCACTGCAGTCCCAGCAGCTCGGTGGCGGTTAGAGAGGCCGTGCCAGAGTAACCCAGCTTCACGAAGGCTCTGTGCACACTGCAGCTTACAGGCACGAGCACTCCCTACTGCCAAAATGTCCAAAAGGAAGGTCAGCTTGGCCCAAGAGGAGATCAGCGAGTCTGTCAGCTAAGCCACCTGCAAAAGTGGAAACTAAGCCCAAAAAGGCAGCAGGAAAGGAAAAGTCTTCTGACAAAAAAAAAGTACAAACAAAAGGGAAAAGGGGAGCAAAGGGAAAACAGGCTGAAGTGGGTAACCAAGAAACTAAAGATTTATCTGCAGAAAATGGAGAAACTAAAAACAAAGAGAGTCCAGTCTCTGATGAAGCAGGAGAAAAAGAAGCCAAGTCTGATTAATATTTGTCTACTTTGTCTTGACGATGTGGATCATAACAAACTGTGGCTGACTCTGAGGAGAATGGGAATCCCAGAACACTTGATCGTACTAATGTGAAACCTATACTTAGACCAAGAGGCAGTTGTCAGAACACAGCAAGGAAAAATTGTGTGGTTCAAAATTGAGAAGGGCATACGCCAGGGATGTATCCTGTCTCCATACCTTTTCAGCCTATATGCTGAACAGATTATCTGAGAGGCTGGGCTCTATGAGGACAAATGTGGCATCAGGATTGGTGGAAGATCGATCAACAATCTGCATTATGCAGATGACACAACCCTGTTTGCTAGAACTGAGGACAACCTGAAGCACTTGCTGCTGAGGGTCAAGGACTGCAGCCTTCCATATCGATTGAGGCTCAATATCAAGAAGACAAAGAATCTCACCACTGGACCAATTGGCAGCATCAGAATGGATGATGAAGAGATTGAGATTGTTCACAGCTTTAGTCGGCTTGGCTCCCCAGTCAACAATCTTGGCACCAGCAGCCAGGAAATTAAAAGACAAATTGCATTGGAAAAGTCTGCTGTTAGGGACCTCTCCAAAGTACTGAAGAGCAATGGTGTCTCTCTGGAGACTAAGGTGTGTCTGATACAGGCCATGGTCTTTGCACTCACTTGGTATGCATCAGAAAGTTGGACAGTGACTAGGGAGGATAGAAGGAGAATTGATGCTTTTGAGCTGTGGTGCTGGAGAAGAGTATTGAAGGTACCATGGACTGCTAAGAAAACAAACAGATTCATCCTGGAGAGGGTTAAACCAGGTTGCTCCTTGGAGGCAAGGATCTTGAGGCTTCGTCTGACATATTTTGGACATGTAAGGAGGGACAGGTCCTTGGAGAGGGACATCATGCTTGGGAGGGTGGAGAGACAGCACAGGAGGGGAAGGCCCTCTGTAAGGTAGATTGATTCAGGGACTGGGGAAAGGGATGGGTGGTGTATCGGAGACAGTGCGATTGGCACAGGACAGAGCAGAGTTTAGGGCTGTTGTACATAGGGTCACTATGAGTCGCAAGCAACTCAACAGCACATAACAACAACAACAACAACCTTGTCTTATCAGTGGTCCCTGTATCTGCTTTCTTATACAGTCCAGAGGAATATTTTTTATCAACTGTTTTGTAAATGCAAGTTTTTTGTAGCTCTAAAAACATTTTAAAGAAGGAAATCCCACTTCATTCCATTTTTAAATGTAAATGCTTTTTTTTTAAGAGTTGACATCAGTTGCTGATTGATATTTTTTTTGGTACAACCAGAAAATGTGAGATGTTAAAATTGTAGGGGGATTTGGATGTCAGTGTAACATTCCATGGGGAAAGGGACACTTTTTATATCCCATAATACATAGCATACTTAATGACATTTTGGAGTCATAGTCATGCATTTATGACTTGAACATTTTAAATTAAGTCTATTTTCTATGTTTTTAGATTCTTAAATTAGAACATTGTTTAGTAAAATTTCTTCTTAAACATAACCACTCCTTCATGGATTTCTCCCTGTCAGATCTATGGATTCTGTAACAGCTTTGGTCTTGGTAGTCCAGTTTTCCTAATAACTTTGTTATGTGCTGTGAATGGTTGAAAATTTGAATGGGTAGTGTATTTGATTGTAAACTGTGAATTAGTGGGACTTAATGTGATAGATTATCAACAGGTGAAGATATTGGTACTTATTTTCTTCTTTATGAAAACTTTCCTCCACATTTAAAGCTGGAAGGTCACTGGAATTTAGAAAATAATTATAACTACGTGGCTTTTTTAGATTTTTGGTATGTGCATTAAGAATTGTGTACAAGTTGTTCATAAATGTCTCTGTACTGGCCCTTAAAACAACAAAAAAAAATATAAATCATGAAAGAATTAAAAAAAAAAAAAAGAAAACAAAGATTCTCACCACTGGGCCAGTTAGCAGCATCATGATAGACTGTGATAAGACTGAGATTATTAAAATCTTTAGTATGCTTGGCTCCACAATCAACACTCTTGGTACCAGCAGCAAGGAATTCCAAAGAAGAATTGTATTCAGAAAGTCTGCTGTCGGGGACATCTCCAGAGTACTGAAGAGCAATGCTGTTAGTATAGAGACTAAAGTACGCCTATTCCAGGCCAAGGTCTTTGCAATTACATGCTATGCATCAGAGAGCTGGACAGTGACTAGGGATGATAGAAGGAGAATTGATGCCTATGAGCAACTGTGCAGGAGAAGAATATTTATTGTGCCATGGACTGCTAGGAGAACAAACAGGTTCATCCTAGAGATGGTGAACCCAGGTTGCTCCTTGGAGGCAAGAAATCTGCAGCTCCATCTGACATACTTGGGGCATGTTGCAAGGAGGGACCAATCTTTGGAGAGGAACATTATGCTTGGGAAAGTGGAGAGACAGCACAAGAGAGGAAGATTCTCAATGAGATCGACTGACAGCATATAACAACAACAACTTGAGCATTGTTCCTATATACTAAATATATATCCTACAGGCCTTTACAAGTGGACAGTTCCATTAACTGTTATCACAAGGATGGAATCCCAGCTATATTGAGCATTGTTTCTTAAGCTCAAAACTCTAATGAGTTGTGAGGGTATTATTCAATAGTTTATGTTGTAACTGTTGTTGTTATATGCCGTCCAGTCACCTGAAACTCATATCTTATGCCAGTCTTATTGTCTTTATTACATCTACCTCCATTACCCCAGTCACTGAATCAATTCATCTCATTGAGGGTCTTCCTCTCTTGCCCTGTCCTTCCACCCTCCTGAGCCTGAGGTCCCTCTCCAAGGACTAATCCTGCCTTGCAACATATCCAAAGTATGTCATACGGAGCTTCAGAATCCTTGCCTCCAAGGAGCAGCCTGGCTTCACCCTTCTAGGACCAACTTTGTTCAGTATTCTTCTCCAGCTTCACAGCTTAAAGGCATCAATTCTCATCCACCCCTAGTCATTGTCCAGCTTTCCAATGCATAGCAAGTAACTGTAAAGACCATGGCCTTTATCAGGTGCACTTTAGTCTCCAGACTGACATTTTTGTTTTTCAGTACTTTGGAGAGGTCTCTGACAGCAGACTTTTCAAATGCAATTAGTCTTTTAATTTCCTGGCTGCTGGTACCAAGAGTGTTGATTGTAGAGCGAAGCAAACTGAAGCAGCTAACAATCTCAGTCTCTTCACCATCTATCATTATGCTGCCAATCAGCATAATGGTGAGAATCTTTGCTTTCTTGATGTTGAGCTTCAATCCATCTTTAAGGCTGTAGTCCTTATACTCCTCTAAATCTAAACATTCAGATTAAGACAGACTAGGAAGAAGGATTGGCCATCCACTTCTGAAATAGCAGGACTCTGAAAACCCTATGTACAACAGAACACACGTAGACTAACAGAAAGGGCAACCTAGGTAGAACTTTCAAGTA